>NC_136501.1:104419915-104447415 GCF_053919585.1 Euprymna scolopes | reverse complement strand
AATAGACAGGCGAGCTTCGTTGTTAACTGTGAGATGTAATGCTTTATATGTGATATAAAAGGTTTTAAAAAGTTGTAAAGCGACCGACCGCTTCTCTGAAAAAAAGCCTTTTGTAGACATACAGAAAAAGCGAACACACATACATACACACATACATACATACACACACATACATACACACACATACATACATACACACATACATACATTTTCGCTTTTATATTTATAGATTTTTCTAGTACGACCATCGAAATCAACCTGCATTTTTCTCTTATTTAAGCAAGAATTGGTTATGTTAGGTAATCGTCTAGTCATAACATATACTTTATTTCCATGAGAAAGTCTTAGTATCTTACACTGGGAAAGGCTGACTGGGATAGCTTCCGTACATTCATATCTGATTTACCTCTGCACTCCATGTTTAAAAAGGAAGGGTCCTCTATAGTATCAGATCTGACCGAATGGTTAATTGTAGGCATAGGCCAATTCATACCATCTAAAAAATTTCAACAAAAACCTAACAGCCAGCCATGGTTCTCCCCAGAATGTGCTGCTGCTATCGCGCACAGAAATCACTTTTTCCATAGCTACCAACGTAATAGATGCACTGAGACTAAAGCTGCTTTCATGACTGCCAGCAACCACTGTAAAAGAGTAATAAAAAATTCAAGAGAGCTATATGCCCAGTCTGTTAAATCCAAGGTAGCTGATCAGCGGCTTGGTTCCCCCCAGTTTTAGCAAATAACAAATAGGATCCTGAACAGAAGTGTGCGTTCTATCCCAACTATTATCAATGGACCAGAGGTTATCTCGTCAGCGTCAGACAAGGCCAAACTATTTGCAAAGAACTTTACAGCTAATTCTACCCTATGCGACGAAGGCCATCAACTCCCCATATTTCCTCCTATAACACAGAACAAGCAAGGTAACATACAAATATCCGTGCATGAGGTCGCCAAGCTAATAAAAAACCTAGATTCCAGTAAAGCAACTGGCCCTGATGGCATCCCAATTATAGTGTTAAAAAAGCTTCAACCAGAACTTGCTCCCATACTTACGAAACTATTTAAGCGCTGCCTTAAGGAGAAGTGCTTTCCGACCCCCCTGGAAGACCTCATCAGTTTGCCCTGTATTTAAGAATTCAGGTGATAAGTCATCTCCCTCTCAGTACAGACCAATAAGTCTTCTCTGTGTTAAGAGTAAGTTGCTGGAATCAATATTAAATAGAGAAATAGTCAACCACCTCAGCAGGAATAACCTTCTTAGTGACACACAATATGGTTTCCGCTCTGCAAGATCTACCGCAGATGTGCTGTCGGTTATATCCCACAGGATTAGTGAATCTCTTGACAAAGGCTTCCTTTCTAGGGCAATTGCTCTTGACATATGAAAGGCCTTTGACAAAGTATGGCATAAGGGTCTACTTCACAAGATTTCCAGCTACGGTATAACTGGAAATGTTTTCTCAATCATTAAATCATTTCTCTCCGATAGGCTCATAAGAGTAGTGGTAGATGGACAAAAATCGGAGGCCTGCAATATAAATGCTGGAGTCCCTCAGGGGTCAATACTGGGCCCAACTCTCTTCCTGATCTACATCAATGACCTCCCTAAACACATACTTAAAGCATTCGTTGACATCTATGCTGATGACACGACCATCTACGGCAACACATCAAAGGCTGTAAATGACGAAGTTCTCTCGGATTCTCTCTCCTCTGATCTCGAGCGCGTGGTTCAGTGGGGGAAGATGTGGCTAGTTACCTTTAATGCATCCAAAACCAAACTCCTATCCTTACATCATCAACGCTCTGATCCTCAGCTGGCATCAATTGTGATGGATGGCTCTCGTCTGGGTGAGGCCCCGTGTTTTGACAAGCTTCTGGGTTTGACCTTTACTCCTGATCTGAAATGGAACACGTACATCAAGTCTGTTGCCAAGGTCGCTGGAAAGATGGTGGGATCCTTCTACCGCTCCAGAAGATATCTCACTACTGATGCAATTCTCTATCTATATAAAAGCCAAATTCGGCCAAGGATGGAATACTGTTGCCATATCTGGGCAGGAGCTGCCAAAAACAGCCTATCATGCCTTGAGAGAGTACAAAATAGACTTCGTGGTTTAGTTGGGGATGCCCTTTTCTCTACCCTGCAACCCCTCTCCCACAGAAGAGACGTTGCGAGCCTATCCTTGTTTTATCGTTATTTTCATGGCAGGTGCTCGTCTGAACTCCAATCCCTGGACCCCCCTCGCCAATATTTCACGAAAAACACCCGTCTAGCTGAATCCACTGTGAAAAATTTTCCCCACTCTATATCTGTGCCTAAATCAAAACGCAGATTTCATGAGCAAAGCTTCTTTCTTAGAACTGCACGCCTGTGGAACTCTGTTCCGTCTGCCTGCTTCCCTCCGGACTACAACTTGGGTGTCTTCAAGTCTAATGTTAACAAATTCCTAATGAACCGCCCCCCTAATTAAACACTTCATAAAATCTCCTCACTAACGTAATGTACTTGCAATAACCCTTATCCCTGAGTTGCTTCCGGGCCTTGATAAGTGGTGATAACTGTGTAAAAAAAAAAAAAAAAAAGGCTTTGGATATATCAAGGGCTATAGTTCGTGTCTTCTCATTTCTAACTCAGCGTATGATATATACGTTCAGAGATTACAGTTATTATATTTGCAGCAGAATTGCTTTGCCTGAATTTATATTTTCCTCCGAGAGAAGTTTAGCATCAGTAATGTACTAGTGTTTGATTAATGAAAACTACAAACTTTGAAGTGAAAGAGGAAGCTAATAGAACTAATAATTTAATGGGTTAGTTTTATTGCAAAAATCTTTTGTAAATTAGTATTACATAAACAGTTTCGAGCATTCAACAAGCAAGATTAGATACTTTTGTTGTAGATGTTGAAAGAGATCAGAGGTAACATAAGCGGAGCTTTGCTTTTCATTGTATTGCCGGATGGGAGGAGGAATGTATGCTATTTGCTAGGTCTTAATTGGAGCTGGTGGAAAACTGTCAGGCCAAGAGGTTAACTTTCTCGGTTGTCGAATACACAAAATCAAGGTTTTTAAATAGTTGGGGATTCTTGATTGCCCAATATTTAATACCCTGTTACACTTTCTGGAAATCATGAGTTCCTAACTTGTACGATTCTGGCAGTGGCGGTATATGTTCGTTTAGCTGCAGTTCTTTTGCACTTAGAATTATTTTTATATACTAGCTATGAATTTTTAAATTTGAGCCCTATTATGTCCTCTTACTGGCTGCAGATGTGGAGAGAGGTAGACCCTCAGTCTACAAATATAGTGACGGAGTGGGTCACTCTGAATAGGGCAAGGGCAAAAGTTGCAAAAACTGGCGACAACCTCCTCATGTGGGGTTACTCTACAACTGCTGAATGTCCCTGTGGTGCCCAAGTTCAGAATATCGAGCACATTTTAACATCTTGACCACTGGGGCCCAACTTCACGGACGACGACCACAGTGTTGGTAATGAAACCGCACGCCGCTGGTTGAAGAGATGGAGCGACAAGATACGATGATGATGCCCCCTTTAAATTTATTGTTTGTGGTTCAAATCGAGTTATTAGTTAGATCCATGTCCAAGGCACCTATATCTAAAATTTCAAGTGTTTAGACTTTAAATTGTCGGAGGAGTTTGGTAGAGTTCTCAAAAGTAAAATCGTTGAACTTTGACCTCTTAACAGCCAAATTTCTGGCCGAAAACCAATCACATCGATTTTCCAAAAGCTCAGTACTCTGTATATCAAATTTCGAGTCTGTAGATTAAAATTGACAGAGTTATTGCGTGGGGAAATGTACACAGAAACACAGACAGACACTTTCACTTTTATAGATATAGATTATGAGATTTTGTCTATTTAATCTGATGAATGTGCACAAGTATAAGTAAGTTGTTGGGGAAAATTAAGATTCTATATTAATTGCGTGGGAAAATGTGTGCTTCAGGGCTACTTTTATTTCATCTAAATCCGATATTGTTTTATTTATTAAATAGTGGCTTAGTTTTGAAAATAATCGCATATTCTTATTTAAAGTATGAAGATGCTTCAATCTAAAATAAAGTAAAAGATAAAGGATAAAAAAATATTATACCCGTCTGGTATTCCTAAATTGTTCATTTAATATATTAGTTAAAATGCGAGTTATGAGCATAGATTTGCATGACATCAGGGAAAATTCCCTGACCATTTGGTTTTGCTATACTTCCTATACGCTTTGCAAATGTGTTACTCTTGATATTCTACTTTTTTTGAATTTTAGCGGAAAACGACAACAACAACGAAACCGATTTTCATGAGCAGTTTCTGTTTTTTTTTTGCGCGCGCGTTTTCCCATGACATCGATATTTATAAATAGTCAGAATAATTATAGAGGATTGAACGTAACTACGTTATAATAGTGAATATCAGAATACAATCAACTCGAATTTCCAAAAAATAGTATCTACAAATTTTGTGTCGGATTCACTTACAAGCAATGAACTCTACTTATTTAGCATGTCAGAAGTACTTAAGCATTACTACATTAATGAAAACACGAGTATTAGACTTCTATCGTAAAAAAAAATAAACGTCTACCATATTTCTTTCAGATCTCGCGACATAATATCAAGGGAAGTAACTCTGTTAAGCTAATAGCAAGATAAGTACTTCATATGTACTTATCATGAAAATCGCATACTCTTATTTGGCTCTGTAAGAACACGTAAAGATATAGCAATGGAATAAAGTAAAATAAAAAGAAGTGAGGCAGACTTTCTGTTATCTTCATCGAATAAAGTTATGTATGTATTGTTCTCATTACATTAGATGTATTTAAAACTTTAAAGGATAGCTGTGTTGTATATTGATTTATATTGGAGGGGATGATATATTAAAACGTGTCATGTGTCATCTAGTGGATGGAAGATATTGTTCTTTTAACGGACAAATAATAAACGTATAAATCGTATGTATGTTGTATAGCCAAGAGGGCATGATATTGACGTGTAAACTGAATCATGTTGTATCAGTCTTATCACACGGGATATTTTTACAGTTCATATGTAAAAAGAATAATATATGCCTCATACCTTTTGTTTTCTTGAAGAGGTCTTCTGTATCTTTCCGCTGCTCCGTGACGAACCATGAAGCGATCATCACCACCCAATTGAGACATCTGTTCTTATTTGTGAAACCATTAAAACAACTCTTTATATTTTTATAATATAAATTTATTACAGTTGTTTCAAATGGTTTCACATGATCTACAGTTTGTCTACAGTTTCTATTCTTACAAATCGCTCCCTAGCTGTCTGTCCACCCCTGTCTAGACGTCTGTCCGCTTTGGTTGTAAATCCTCAACTCTCTGAATCTCTCCAAAACTAACTACATCATGTGTTCACTTACGTCACCTAATTGCGTGTCTCAGCCCATCCTAATGTCCACAGCTAGATATTTGTTTATTTAAAACCCCAAAATAATGTTTACACATTTTTTTTTTTTTTTTCACATTCATTTTGCGATTCACACGTCAATCATTTCTTCTGCAATTTAATTGTTTATTCTTCTAACCATAATAACTGATCCAGCGACCATCCGTCGGTCAAATCAATTAATAAGAATACAATAACAATAATAATAATGTTTGACCATTGGCCCCGCTTGCCACACTTAACAGATACTATGCTATGATCACAACCTAAATGGTCATAACATTCCAGTTGTAAGTTAAAGGAGCATTTAATGGTAGACGTGTCATTGCATCGCCTTGGCAGGTACAGGTACAAACTGCAAGCACTTGTAGCCCCTCTACGTAAATACCGTCAACAGAACCGACAAGCAGTAAAACCGCACCACTTCACAGTAGAGATCTCTATATGTAAGCGAGCCTTCTACTCCAGCAGTTTCTTCCCCAGAACCCAGGACCTAGACTTTGGAATTCCCTTCCCGGTTCCTGTTTCCCCAACTGTACTGACATGCAGAAGTTCAACTGTAACGTGAACCGACATCTTGCTGCCCAACTCCCCACATAGTACCCCTGTAGGCTGTGTCTCTAATAGTAGCCCTCTACATCAAAGTGGCAATGTGCCTTGTTTGGGGATGAAAATGTAATAAAAAAAAAACTTGGTACATAAGACAACAGCGTATTTTTCATTGTTTTGACTCTCGAGTATATATCCGACACAGTTGACACAGTTAATAAACCGGGAACAACATTACTCTATATAACAGTATATAAGATATCAACGGATACACACTCGAGAGTCAAAACAATGAAAAGAATATGCTGTTGACATAGCCCTTATGATATAAATTCTAATAGATAAGGATAAGTTTTATGTTTAAAGACGACACTGTCCTCATAGATTGCTTTGAGTATCTGGAACACACATGTAAATTTTACGTGAGATTGTATATTTAGTTTTTGTGTAGATAATATAACTGCTGCTTCCATAAGAAACACAAAAACATAACATACACGGGCAGTGATTTTTACTAATATAGAAAGTTTAATGTCAAATATAATTAAATTTACAGCGAAAAACAAGGATATATATCGCAAACTAAAAAGTAAACTTGTTTTATAATTGTTACCTCACATAACGTTAATATTTGTTGGATCGATATTGGTACAATGCGCAATGATACAGACCCAAACACCCGCACACACACATATCTATCTATATATCTATAAAAGTGAACGTGTCTGTGTACATTTCCCTACGAATAACTCTGTCCATTATTTTGTCTACATACTCGAAATTTGATATACAGGCTACTGAAATTTGGGAAAATCAATGTGGTCGGTTTTTGGCCAGAATTTTTTTTGTTAAGTAGTCAAAGTTCAACGATTTGATCTTTGAGAACTCTACCAAACATCTCCGACAATTTTGGGTCTAAAAACTTGCCATTTTAGACATAGGTTTCATGGACATGGATCTAACTTAATAACTTTATTTGAGCCCAAAACAATAAATGTTAAGGGGTCACAATAGGGGTCAAAGTTTAAAAAATTGAGCGTTTTTTCTTTTGTTTTTTTTTGTTTTTTTGGCTCAGCATATACCCCCAAACACCCGGGCAGCGCCGGGCACCCATGCTAGTATATCTGTAAAAGTGAACGTGTATGTGTGTCTGTGTATCTGTGTGTACATTTCCCTACGCACTAACTGTCCATTTTAGACTACAGACTCGAAATTTGATATACGTGATACTGAGATTTTGGAAAATCGAAGTGATCGGTTTTCGACCAGATATATGGGTGTTAATGAGTCGAAGTTCAACGAATTGACCTTTGAGAACTCTACCAAACTCCTCCGAAATCTTTGGGTCTAAATACTTGAAATTTTAAATATAAGGGGCTTGGACATGGCTCTAACTTAATAACTTGATTTGAGCCCAAAACAATAAATGTTAAGGGTCATAATAAGGGGCAAAGTAAAAAAAAAAATGACCTTTTTTTTGTTTTTGCTCAACAAACACCTCGAAACACCCAGGCAACGGTGGGCACCAATGCTAGAGAGAGAGAGAGAGAGAGAGTAACGGGAAACAGACATAGTCGATTCACCCTTTCAGTTTGCTTCAGTGTAAGAATCAAACACACAGTGGCACGACTCCATGGTAGCATGGGGGCAATGAACTTAAAAGTAAAGCTATTCCAAAATCAAAAATTAACTATAAAAAATGTAACGTTAAATATAAACAAATAACAACAAAGTAACCTGTACCTTGAGTAGGTGTAACCCTACCTTCCTCACTTCCTATCCCTTACTGAAGGAGAGCAGGGTACGTTCCAAAAACATCCGTTTCTTGTGACTAACATTGTGTAGGTGTGCATATATATATATATATATGTATATATATATATATATATATATATATATATATATATAAAATTTGTACAATTATCATATTTCAATTCAAGCTAGGCCGAAAAGCTTCTAAAACAACTCGCGATATAATCGAAGCGTTTGTCCAGCTACCACTACTGGATGCACAATGGTGGTTTTAGAAATTTCGAGGCGGGACCATGAGTCTTGAAGATAAGTATAGTGGCCAGCCATCGAATGCTGACAACGATCAATTAGGAACATTAGTGAAGCAAATCCACGCACAACTGTTCGAGCGCATTCTTCTATATGTACGTTATGTTACTACGTTATGTATATGAAAATTTCTTACCAGAGAGACTGGACCGACGAAAAATACTTGATAGATAGGTGCTTCACGAAATAAAAGAAAGCCGTAATGAAGTGTTATTTCTCCTTCACGGTGTGTGTGTATATATATATATATATATATATATATATATATATATATATATATATATATATATAACTACTTCATTTACTCACATAAAATTAATATACAAAAGTATAAATTTATGCGTAAACTTTACGTATTTTCTTCAAAATTTTCAATACGTAGGTAGAGCTTGTTAGTTAGTTATAAAATATATATGGCGATTAAGCTACACTTAATAGTCCGCGTTTCATTCACTCTGGGACTCTTCAGGCTTATGCGCATAAGCCTGAAGAGTCCTAGAGTGAATGAAACGCGGAATATTCCGTGTATCTTAATCGCCATATATATTTTATAACTAACTAACTAATATATATATATATATATATATAGATAATTAGTCTGACTAATGCCCAGGTAACCTACATCTAAAATTTCAAGTGGTTAGACCCAAAATTGGCGGAGATGTTTGGTAGAGTGTGCAAAGATAAACTTTTTTTTAACTTTGACGTCTTTACAAGCATTTTTGTCCAAAAAATTGATTTTAAATCTTTCTTAATATCTGAATACCCTTTATGTAAAATGTCAACTGTTTGGATCTAAATTTTGCTGAATAGTTTTCTACAGACCGCTAATGTTTAATCCTTCGAACTTTGAACCCTTGGCAGCGAAATCTTCGCCCAAAAACAAATTAAAAGCTTGTGCTATGTCTGAATGCACTTTATGGAAAATATAAAATGTTTCGACCATAAATTGGCTGCGTAAAATTGTAGAGACCGCAGAGGTCAACTGTTTTTTTTTTAAATTCAGCCCCAATTTTGATCCCTTAACATTTATTGGTTTAAGCTCAAATCAAATTAAAAAATTTCAGCCATGTCCACGTTACAAACACGTCTAAAACTACAAGTGTTTAGAACCAAAATTGAAGGAGGTTGGTAAACTTTTCTAGGGATGAACCGTTGAACTTGTACCCCTGAACAACCAAATGTTTTGCGAAAAAATAATTAAAAGATTTGCCCCAATCTCAATATCCCTTGTGTCAAATCTCGGGTTTGTAGACTGTAAATTGCGAATTAGTTTCGTAGGGAAATGTGCACACAGACACGCACAGACAATTCCACTGTTATAGATATATAGATTACATTTGAGACGCCTTACTTACTTACTTACTTACTTACTTTTTTATTACTTACTTATTTACTTACTTACTTACTTATTTATTTACTTACTTATTTACTTACTTACTTACTTATTTATTTACTTACTTATTTACTTAGTTACTTATTTACTTACTTACTTATTCACTTACTTACTTATTTACTTACTTACTTATTAGCTTACTTACTTATTTGCTTTCTTATTTACTTACTTATTTACTTACTTACGTATTTACTTACTTATTTACTTATTTACTTACTTACCTATTTATTTACTTACTTATTTGCTTACTTATTTACTTATTTACTTACTTATTTATTTACTTACTTATTTATTTACTTACTTATTTATTTACTTACTTACTTTTTACTTACTTACTTATTTACTTACTAACTTACTTATTTACTTACTTACTTATTTATTTACTTACTTAATTTACTTATTGACTTACATACTTATTTACTTAATTATTTACTTACTTACTTATTTACTTTTTTATTTACTTACTTATTCACTTACTTATTTACATACTTATTTACTTATTTATTTACTTACTTACTTACTTATTTACTTACTTATTTACTTAATTACTTATTTACTTAATTATTTACTTATTTACTTGATTACTTACTTATTTACTTATTTACTTATTTACTTACTTATTTACTTACTTTTTTACTTACTTATTTACTTACTTATTTACTTAATTACTTACTTATTTACTTAATTACTTACTTATTTACTTACTTACTTAATTACTTATTTACTTAATTACTAATTTACTTACTTATTTACTTACTTATTTACTTACTTATTTACTTACTTATTTACTTACTTACTTATTTACTTAATTACTTATTTACTTACTTACTTATTTACTTACTTATTTACTTAATTACTTATTTACTTAATTACTTATTTACTTAATTACTTATTTACTTATTTACTTACTTATTTACTTATTTACTTACTTATTTACTTATTTACTTACTTACTTATTTACTTATTTACTTACTTATTTACTTAATTACTTATTTACTTAATTACTTATTTACTTAATTACTTATTTACTTACTTATTTACTTAATTACTTAATTACTTATTTACTTATTTACTTATTTACTTACTTATTTACTTACTTATTTACTTATTTACTTACTTATTTACTTAATTACTTATTTACTTAATTACTTATTTACTTAATTACTTATTTACTTAATTACTTATTTACTTACTTATTTACTTATTTACTTACTTATTTACTTACTTACTTATTTACTTATTTACTTATTTACTTACTTATTTACTTACTTACTTACTAATTTACTTATTTACTTACTTACTTATTTACTTACTTACTTATTTACTTACTTACTTATTTACTTACTTACTTATTTACTTACTTATTTACTTACTTACAGCTTTAGGATATTGTTCAATAAAATCCAGGTGGTATGTGAATTTAACTTACTTTTTATAAGGTAACCATCACGCATCACTGTCATAATCATCTTACTCATTGCTACTATTTTCAGTTTAACGTTCGGTGAGAATTTTTTTATCAGTCTTACGGTTTTCTTTCATGTATGACACTTGCGTGGGTACAATTTGTTTTATTGTTAATTAACTATGTTTGCTTGTATATACAATGACATAAATGCAACCTTCTGTGCGTGTATGAGTCCGTTCCTTATAAACTCCAAAGCGGCTGAACCAATTTTCGTAAAAATTTACAAAACTTAGTGAACTTTTTGTATAAGTCTGGAAGCGATATTAGTTAAGTTTTCTCTCAGAATACCCCCGATAATTGCCAATAATCGAAACCGTTATTTTAATTCATATATCATCGGTAAAGCCATCGTTTCATGTCGTGGCTAATCAACAATGATAGAACAACGGGCCGGGAAAATTCTACTGTAAGCGGTTTTTGTTTTTGTTTTTTGTTTTTTTTTGTATAGCGGTTTTTGTTTTTGTTTTTTGTTGCATGACGTGGTCTCTAGGTTCACACCCCGCACGTAAATTTCTTAATGTTTTTTTTCGTTTACAGGAAAGAATTTTAAATAAAATAATTTTATATAAGGAACAGTAGGTTTTTCTAGTGTGCAATGTAGAATAACATATTTTCCACAAAGTTACTACATGGAGGCTTCTGAAGCTTCCTCTCGGGCGATTTCACGGATTTCGATGACAATAAAAATATAGCAGTGTGTAATATTCGTGGATCATCACTCATTCCTGCGAAATATCGGGGTTCCTTACTAATATAATATAGACAGACCAAAGACTGTTTAATAGAGTTTTTAATAAACTATCATCGGAAATATATGTTTAATAGAGTTTTTAATAAACTATCATCGTAAATATATGTTGAATAGAGTTTTTAATAAACTATCATCGTAAGGTAATCTCCAAAAATACCGTTAGGGCTTACAACATGGCCGCCAGAAGAGTCAACAAAAAACTGCGAATAAAATATATAAAACTCGTAATTTCTGTTTTTAAAGTGGGTTGTCAATTTTCTTTATGAAATATACTTCCAAAATAAACTATTACAGTCGTTTAAAACATAATAGAAGTATTATTTTTTATTTTTTAAAAACAATGTTTACAAAATGTCTACGCACATTCGTAGACATTTTGTAAACATTGTTTTTAAAAAAAATAATACTTCTATTATGATTTAAACGACTGTAATAGTTTATTTTGGAAGTATATTTCATAAAGAAAATTGACAACCCACTTTAAAAACAGAAATTACGAGTTTTATATATTTTATTCGCAGTTTTTTGTTGACTCTTCTGGCGGCCATGTTGTAAGCCCTAACGGTATTTTTGGAGATTACCTTACGATGATAGTTTATTAAAAACTCTATTAAACATATATTTACGATGATAGTTTATTAAAAACTCTATTAAACATATATTTCCGATGATAGTTTATTATAAACTCTATTAAACATATATTTACGATAATACTTTATTAAATACTTTATTAAACATATATTTACGATGATAGAAATAAAATAAAATGGAGCTAACTCACTTTTTGTATCAGTTGGTGTTTCGCCCTCTCATTTATGCGTTATGGCAGTTCTTGTAGCAATGACACTTCCAGCTTTCTATTCCCACTTCTTTGTCGTTTTTTCCACAGTTTCATTTATTTTACATTTTTTTCTTTTTCCTTATCTTTTAAACGAACAATGGTACTAAACTGTTTTAGCCCAATGCGTTCTATGTGTATTTCCCATGTGGCCAAACTATCGTGCTTGTTCGTTCTGCACTGATATACCTATACTGATCCAATTTTAATTCCATCTTATATATACGGCGCATATAGAGGACATCATTTCGTGTGACGTGTGAACATATAGGATACAGCAGTTCAATACACACTACGACTATCATTATCTGATATATGTATTTAACATGCTGACTTAACGGATTTTGTCCTTAATTCAAGTACTCGATTGTTGACATTAATAAATTCGTGTGTGCGCGGCGGACAGACAAAGGGACAAAATTTGCGTTACACTGGTTTCATTGGTCTCCTGCGTTTTGTAATCGATTTGAGGACACGACGATATCCCAGAAATCAGTAGCATGCAAATAAAAACAAGACAACTTCCATGTTCCGTTACAAAGAGTTGTTGTTATTGAATACGTGTCGGGTTAAATCAATTAAGTATTTGATGATTTTTTTTAGTGATTTACAATGTAATATTAGTCAACTTCTACTACGACGTACGTTTTTGTTCTTTTTTTCCTGTAAACTGACCGACACCGAACGAACAATTGCCTCATCTTTGACGCTTTAAAAATAAGAGCATTTTTGGTGTATTTTTAAGCTGTTATTTTTTTGTATTCTTTGTCATCATCAATAAAAGTGAGAATCTTACATTACCCATTCGTGGTATCATTCTTATATCATTTATGTCCATGGAATGTGTGCCCTCATCACTTACTGTCGAGTTTTTACTTTCATACAGCATGAAACTGCCAATAGCTGCTAGACTCTTAATTTAATCGATGCTGTTAACAGCCTGCTTGATTATCGAAATTTACACCATTCAGGACTCTGTGTTGCAATGACCCACACATCTGATCTCTATGCTTTAATATCATCACCAAGGTAACACAACTACACGACAACCTCAGCCGATTCTCTCGTCTTGTTTTTCTTCTTTTGTTATGACAAAATATATACATAAACATTCAGAAAATAAATTTGAATATAATGTAAAAGAAATGTTTTAAATGAAAAACATGACAATTTTGTTCATGTTTTTGTTTGTGTTGGTCTTTTCGAATATTTTGTCATGACAAAAGTTCACGAAGACAAAGATGATAGGAAGTAAAAAAAAAAGACACACACAGCTTGAAAACAAAATAGATGAAATGAAACCAAAACAAGAAATTTCAAAGAAGCCCGAAAGAATTTCTTTTCGCGTTTTCTAAGCGCACATCACGATATCGTGTATTTTCATCGTTTTCATCCAGTCGCCATCTTTATTCTAGTGAATCTTTTTAGATGCTTACACATAAACGTGTTTCGTCTCGTAATAATTTCATTCTTGCGGTTCTTTCTTTATTTATTTTCCCTTCTTGATTCCAGGCTTTGTATCATATCAGTTTTTTTTTAATGAATTATGTTTCCTTCCATTTTTTTCTAAAAAAAATAATAAATCGACAGTTGTTTGGATTGTGATATATTTTTTAAAACATTTTTACTTTTTTAATTTATTCTTATGTTTATTTTCTTCTCAATGGAGTGTTATCCTTCATCGCTTTTTCGTTTCCTTTTTTCTCGTTTAATCGGATTCATCGAACTACTGTTCTCATCTTGAGTGTGATTTTTCACAATGTTTCGGTTAATGTAACCTCCGACCTTCTTCAGCTGTATTGAACTCTGGAAAGTTTTTCTCCAATTCTGGAATCACGACGGAATTTTTAACGAAATCGAGTTCGAGAAACAATTCCCGAGTTTGAAAAGATATATATATATATATATATATATATATATATATATACATGAATAACGTGGTTCGATTAATCCAAATCACACGCATAATCAATCCTCATCTAAAAAAATTAGAAACATCCCTCTTTGATTTTCATTATAACTTTTTCTTGATTGCTTATCTGTTTTTTTTTTCTTTTTTCACCTCTCTTTCATGTTTTTTTCTTCTTTTAAATACTTTCAACGTTATTAACTTTCCTTATTGGTATTCCGACAAAAGGAGGGTGGGCCTGTAAATTCACACTCGTCCGTCTATCTGTCAACTTTTCTAAAAAAACCACACCTTTTAAATTTTTAAAAAACATTTTCACAAACATTAGACACAATATGAGTATTATATATTTGCCCGGTCTAAGCTGAGTTGGAATGATAGTATATATATATATATATATATATATATATATATATATATATATATATATATATATATATATATATATTATATATATACTATGTGTGTGTGCGTATATGTGTATATACATATATGTATTTATATGGATTAAAATGTGGCACGCGTCTGCGGATGGAATGTGAGAAATTACAAGCTAAACTGGAATTGTTTCAATATTTCTCACGAATGTAAACAGACTTTGTTATTGTTGTGAAAAACGTAACAGAAAGGAATCTGGTTATGTGGATGTTTGGAAATATGTAGGGAAAAGTGACATAAGAAAAAAGATTGCAAGTTGGCTTGCCAACCGAGCGGACACCACCATAATTCTCTGTCGCTCTACCATTCCTCTCGCCATCTACAATAAGCAAGAAAGATAAAGAGAAATAAAAAAACGGACTGTTGCTTACAACAATGGTTGTTGTTTTTTTGAATTCTTACAAAGGGTATATAAGTAACAGAATTTTGACATTTTCGATGTTTGCCAGGGTAACTTGAACAGTATTTTTCTCACCAGAAAGCAATGTTTACCAATGTATGAAAGTCAGAACCCCACTTTTAATTTATTGCATATTTATATTGCTCTAACATGGTAGTATACCAGGCAAATATGCTAACATAGGAAAAAAATATTTGCCGGGAGAAAACCATAGCGTACGTTCTCTAGACACAACTTTTGATTTATTTGCATGAGATTTCATTAATACAAAATATAACCAAGAGCAAATGATAATTTAGATTAACATAGTTAAAATGACATACAGCTACGTTTAATTATATAATTTAATATTTCCTTCTTTTATAATCTGTTACCTTATATAAAAAATATAATATAATTTCCGTAAGTATCAAGAAGGTTTTTTATTAAAAAGCAAAAAATAGTTTCGAAAAACACTTTAAAATATGCTCTTTTAGCCAGTCGTATACCAAATATGAACAAGAGAAAATATTCCTTGGTATACAACTAACTTCGAACACCTGTTCTACAGTTATGTGTTGTTATTTTTATAAACAATATACGGTTAATAGTGTCTTCAACCTTGATTTTTTTTTTTAGAATCGCCAATATTTATGAACGTAAACAAATATGTTTTTTATAATTTTTTTTAAAGAAAATAATATTTAAATATGTAGTTGTACCCCAGCGTTTTTTTTTTCATTGACTAGTGATTCTATAGAGAATCTAACAAGTCACTATTATGACATTTAAAAAAAAAGAGACCTTACCGTGCACTTAAATTTTTACACTATATCTAGTTCTGAAATTTAAAAAATAAATAAATAAATATCGCAATTTCTCAAAAACTCTATATTATCTCTGATTGTATTTTATTTATTAATTTTTTTTTTTGCAAAATGTCTGTTTTTGTTCAAGGTAAACCGTTATACTTAATAGTTGGGCAAATGGAAGAGGCAGAAAGACAAATGTTGGACAGTGAAATTGGCAGAGTTAAAGGGATGCAGGTAATGAATAGATAACAACACCTATTTTCGACTCTTGGCGGATATTTAATTTCATCTGAAGACTGCGCATGTCTATCAAATGCAAAATTGTTCCAGTGAAGACAGCCGTGGGTATTGAATGAATAAGCGTCAAACGTTTAAATAATATAAATGTCACGGCACAAGATCTTTCAGTACTAAAAAAACATTTGCAAGGAGCAAACCTTACAATCATAAATTATGTCCCCACGGATTTGTAGAGAGTATAGATTAAATACTTGTTGATGTGCGTGTTCTGTATTTGATGTGTCCGTAAATTTTTTACTTCAGAGACTTACGTTATATCTTGTATATGCGATCGTTTATCAAGGCTTTAGTTAAGAAAGGGAAGGATGGTTTACAACATTTCACCCTTACGTATATCAACATTATTTGTGTTGGCGTTTCCGAATTTCGGTTATGAGAATTGGTTATTTCAATTTGGATTCATCAGACTACTGTTCTCATCTTGAGTGTGATTTTTACAATGTTTCGGTTAATGTAACAATCCTACCTTTTTTTATTTTAGATGTATCTGTTCGAACCCAGAATCTTGATAGAATTTCGAAAGCAATACTTTATTTGTTTCACGGGAAGTCGTATGCTTTTTTTCCGTCAGTAAAGTTTGGATAAATGTCCTTAGTAATTCGCACTTGTATTTTTCTGTCGCCCAGAATTGAATCTTCAACGTTAAGGAGAATATGATTTCCAATTTTCCCTGTATTCTAACCACTACCATTCTCGAGTATAAGATATACCCAAATAAGGGCGGAAGTTACATCGCAGGAAACGTTGTGAAAATCACACTCAAGTTGAGACAGTAGTCCGATGAATCCACATAATACTTATTGAGTTATATGTTTAATCCAGTATTTTATAAAACATTATGCTTCAAATTCTTTGCCTCTTACACAAGTAACGGGCCCCGACATTGCCCGAAATTGAAAGAGGATGAATGAATAATCAAGACCTCCAATTCTTTTATTTTAGTCGTAATTTATACAATTGCTTGTTTTTTTTATTCATTCAAATCGATAGGCCGTTTAATCAGAGTAGACCTCGGTGCATCAAAAGGAAACTTTACATGCATCCTAATATCTATATTTAAACAAGTAAAAATTCGATTCCAATAACTATGTAATGCTTTAATTCTCAAAATATACATATCAACAAAGTATATGAAATGATTTATTCATGTATGATTTTTTCTTTAATTTAATATATTTAACAGTGAGCCTTACTTTCCAATTTATATATACACAGTAAAGAATAAAAATATATTCATGAAAATTAATCTACACAAAGGTGTTGCTGTTCCTTCTTGTAGAAAATTATCACGTACTAAAGCCTTAAGATCCTTCAATGTTATAAAGTCTCACATCTATAGATATATTTCTAATAAAAGGCCTTACATGGCATAGATATATTTCTAATTTGCTACATAACTCTGTTTTCCTACAATTATTTGGACAATTTTATGTTTAAGATCAATATATTATACATATCAGCTTTGATATAAAGAAATCATATATATGTGTGTATATATATGTATATATATGTGTGTATGTGTGTGTATTTATATATATAAGTGTGTGTATATTTATATATCCACACCCATGTATATGGGTGTATATATATGTATATATGTGTATATATATATGTGTGTGTGTATATATATATATATATATGTGCGTGTATATATATATATATGTATATATATATATATATATATATATATATATATATATATGTGTGTGTGTATATATATATATACACATATATATGTATTGTTTAATGTATTCAAGAATGGTAACGAATGAATTTATCAAGGCCATTGCCATAGCTCCATAAAATAACAGAAAATATAAACGAACGTACATTATTGCGACGCAGGATATGCTAATTGTTTTGGCAACTCAACGGGTAAAACTAGAAGTTCCACCTCCGCCGACTAAATGGTTGTTTTCCAAAGACGAAACCAGTCATCAGCCATTTATAAAGGCACCCGATGAGGATTCTGGTTTTAACTGACCATTTGTACGAACATTGTAAATTATATACCAAGATTATAATATTAAATTAAAATCCTAACTTAATTGTTCCGCAGTATTAATGATTACATTTTATAAATATATAATAATAATAATAGTGTTACTTGTAATCACATAAACTCAAACATTTTGTTCGTCATTGAGCATTATTTATACTAACTTATAATCCCCGTCTTATATTGAGTAATGGCCAAAGTAATTTTTCGTTTATTAAATCGCCGTTTAAGCTGTGCTTCCAACTAGTATTTTTTGTTTGGATGTTGAAAATATCTGCAATCCACAAATATATAATACTGTACTTTCTCTTACGTGTGTTTTTATGCGAATTTTAATATACCTGTTTATATGCGTATGTTAACATTCGCTTGATCATATGACTCACTGGCGCAAAAAAAAAGAGCCCGAAATTTACAAACATGCCGCTTCGTATATTTGATCTTCTTCAAAAGCGAAATCGTTTTATGGCATCTTAATTTATGTATCGAATGTTAAATGTCGTTTCATCTCTTCTTGCAAATAAATCGAATTCACTGCAATGCATTTTTGTAAAGGGTTACAACATATGTAATATACATTTTAAAAAATGATATTTTGCAAATTCTACAAGATATTTAAAGATAGACCTAATGGCAGATACACAAAGCATTAAATACGTAAGATTAAAAAAAATAACTTCAAAAGAATATAGGTTATTAAAATGTATATACAGTATGCAAGATACACACACACACACACAGAAATATATATATATATATATATATATATATATATATATATATATATATATATATATATATATATATACTAGCAAAAGTACCCGTCGTTGACTGGATTCAAAACAGCCTACAGAAAATGGACTCTGTTTTATGAAAGTATGATAAGCTATGAAAAGGAAGGGTTGTAAAAAGATAACTTTTAATTTGGGTGTATTAAAACCAAAGCAAAATATGATGAAAGTAAAAATAAAATAGATAAACCTCATAATTTATTACACCATACCTGTTCACACTGAAACCCTTATCACAATATTCTGTGGATCTATAATAAAAAAAACCTTGTTAAACTTTGTGACATATGTCCATTCTATGGAGGTCAGGCGTGAACGAACACCCCCAAATTTTACTATATATTTCTATAAACTGAAACATAATTATCAAAGTATACTTACGCAGATAGATATGAAAAGTCTTTATTAAGGTTTGTGCCTATTTCCATTCTATGGAGGCCAACCGCGAATCCAGACCCCACAATTTTATTATACCATCCCTATTAAAGTTAAACATACTTATCAAAGTATTCTTATGTACATTCATATCAGAAACACTTGTAAACGTTTTTTTTTTATTTTTTTTATTTTTAATTGCCATAATTTGTTGGCCAGGCGCGAACGTAGACGCCCACAATTTTAATGAACCGCCGTTCTGCCAGATCAAACATACCCATTCCTGTGTCTCGATACATATTGCATCATTATATGTAATCAGTTTTTAAAAACAGTCAGCAATATAGGAGCCTATTGGTGACCACACACACACACACACACATACATTCAGCTTTATATTATATATATATATATATATATATATATATGATAGCAAAATAGATTTAAATAGTTAGAGTAAACCAGGATAGTCGTCTAAATATATACAAACGTTCAATACAAACACTATAAGATAATAAGCAAAATATATTGGATATAACAAGATAAATGTTTAGCAAGACAACAATCAAGATAAGATCAAGCAAACTATACATCTTTATTAAACAGAAATACTAGATATAGAAAAAGTAATCATATACAATCCGTATGCAAGATTTAGCTGATATAAACGGCAAGCAAAAGGGTAAAAGAAATATATTAACTTTATATAATTCACAAAATAGAAAGCACACAATATAATAAAAATTAGAATAGATAATATTCATAAGATATTTACAAAAAATGTGTTAAATACACACACACAGACGTATATATATATATATATATATATATATATATACACACATAATTACACATGTATATATATATATATATACACATAATTACACATGTATATATATATATATATATACACACATAATTACACATGTGTATATATATATATATATATATATATATATCATGGAGTATATTTGGTAAGGAAGGGAGGAAGTGCTCAATACTTATGTAGAGCTTAACATGTTTCAATTATTTCTACCTCGTTTTTTTGCTGCTTGCTTAACTCACTACGAATTGTTTTAATCGACAAAGCTATAATATTATCCCGTCAATCTCTTCATAAAATTCAAGTCAAAATAAACATCCTAAAAAATTACAAATAAGCAGACATTCACGGAATACGGTAGTGTTAAGAGTTTAGGCTTCATAACATAAGGTCCCGGTTTCAAATCTAGCGAGATTCAGCCACTCTAATTAGTTGTAGACGACGAAACACGTGTCAGTGGATAATTATATTTAAAAAAACAAGTAATTGTTTTCAGTTTTTCAATTGTCGCTGATGAAATCACCCTGACTGTGTCCAACCTCTTATGGTTGATTCAGCGTAAGGAAACCGATGGTACGATTGTAAATACGTATATATACTGTCGTAATAAATATTGTCTATATATGTATAAGATGACGGTTGGAGGCTGTGAGATCTATGGGCTCGACCTTTTTCTCGGCTTATGATAGCTTTCTTAATAGGGTATATATATATATATATATATATATATATATATATATATATATATATATATATATATATATATATTGTCTTGGAATTAAAAAAAATAATTCTAGTACTATATAAACACCTTACTTATTTTTGTTTAAAATACTTTTTAATCATTCCTTGGACATTTATTTAGTCAGTAAGTCATTTAATCACCTGCAATCGTTGCATCAACACGCTATCTCGAATTTACAATAGTACACATATTGATTTAAGGGACCACCAGTTGGTTAGCATGAAAAACTATTTCGGGTTTTAAAAAACAAAACAATATATTACATCATTACTCACCAGCAATGCTGATCAAACACCACCTCTCGTACCTACAAGAACAAAATGTTTCAGACATAATATCAAGTTAGCTTCTCATGATTAATGTGGCTAACCTATTCATGTTATAAAAGTGTCTTCAATAACTGTGAGATTCGTCTCTTTCTTCAAATTCAAAATGGATATATATATTTTTATTAATTTTGCAGTGCTGTATTTATACGATGAGAATCAATTCATTGTAGTACTTATCGCCCCACTCGCATATATATATATATATATATATATATATATATATATATATATATATATATAGTGTGTGTGTGTGTGTGTGCGTATGTATATATAATTTTGTTATAATCCCATATTTTTATGTCAGCTTCAATGGGGATGTCATAGAACAAGCAAAAAGTTCTATAAAAGAAAGAATTGGGAAAAGTATTTTGTTCCATGTACACGTCAGGTGGAATTTTGTCTATTAATGTAAGTCATAAAAAGTGTTTAATATATAATTTAACTCACAGACAAAAGGCCAAAGTGTAAAAAATGGCTGAAAAATCATTGGTTCTTTTATGAACGTCTCATGGCACGTTCTTATTGATAATTTTCGCATTCTTCGATAACTTTGATAGTTCACAATCAGACAGGATGTAATATATAAGGAATATATAAGACAATGCTCTTACTGTCTTAGCCTAGATATTGCAATTCTCAGAGAGTCGCAATAATCCAGCATAGTCTACTTCTATCCGCTCTTTTTTAAATCTAGCCTAAATGAATCATCATTTGATGAAATATCGATAGAGGCGATACTGCTGCGCAAGCATTACTTTTCATACAGTAAAAAGACATAAAAAATATTCAGAAACTAAATATTATGAGTGTATGGAAAAGCTACGTACTTGAAATACTATATAGAAAACATCTTATCCGGTAAAAGCCGCTTAATTGAATGTTGGATTTATCAAGAGAACCATCATAAGATGTTGAAAAATATTAGTTGGATAAGGAGGAGATAAATGAAGAAAAATTGAATCTGGATAGCTGCTGTAATTATTTTTAAATTGACTTTTTTCATATTCTATACCGAGGATGTAAACTTCTACGATTCAGAACTAGTTTTTTTAGCAATACTAATCTTCCTCTCAGCAGGGTTTTTCGCTGTCAGCCAGGCACACTCCGACCACTGGGCCATTGATCTTTACAAAAGATTCTTGTATGAAACTTTTCAGTCATGCCTTACAAAATATGAGCCTGCTACGCAACTGAATTAAATAAAGGGTTCTATTGTAAAAGTCCGAGCACAAAGAAGAAGGTCGGGAATTACATAGACCTAAACATTGCGAAAATGACACTCAAGATGAGGCCAGTTGTTTGAAGAATCCAAATATAACGATAAGAAAACAATTTCTTTTAATGTGATTTTTGCAAGGCGTGTTCGTACTATAAATCTAAATCAATAAACGGAGAAACGATAACAGCTTAGTCGAGTAATTACAATGAAAAAACAAGACACGAGGGAGATATTAAAAAAAAAAACTTCCGAGTAAACAGGCGTGTAAAGGAAAGCATTAATCAGTCTACTAATGAACTAAGCCGGGTTTTAACTCAGTCGGCAAAGACGCATAAAATACAATTGTTTGCGGTTTTCTCCATAACAACCGATATTTTATCCTTTTTCCCCGCCTATGAGTCTACAGCCTAACACTTATTCTAGTTAGGTTGAATTATACACGATAGTCATTCATTCATTTTACGTGAAGAAGATGATTGTATTATCGACATTTTTTCCACATAGGCATTGATTACAAATCCTTTATTTGAAGTAATCTAGATGATGAAACGGTTTAACTTTTAGTAAACTCCCGTACATCTTAGCATTAAGTGAAACACGCGTACACTCCTCAATCCCTTCTAACTATTTTATCATTACAAGATCCATCCCTTTCTGCTCTAGGGACTCGGATCGATATATGCATGTGCTTGAGTCTACATTTGTAGCACCCTCCCTTTAACTAGAGAGTAACGTCTTGAATCGGATGACTAGGGTTTTATGTGCCTTTGATCAGCTATTTATCAGTGCGTTAGTTATATTTTCTCTACCGTTTTCTTTCACATCAGGATTGAACCCTAATTGATCCTATCTCCGACAGTATAGATGGAGCACTTTCCTTTGATATAAATGCCCATCTACGTTTGGTTACTGTAATGGCCATTCTTACCAATGGCTTGGTTTCTTAGGTTATACAGATGCAGCTGGACGCACTATTTATAACTTCTCTAAAGCCTATTCCGTCACATAAACAGTAATTTCCACAACCCGTCTACCAGATTATGAACCCAGCAGTCTGTACTTTTAGAACTGTTTCTCACCAAAGGATTGTGGACTAATGTCAACATTCCACTTCAAAACGCAGACCACCTAACGGTATCAGTGGACCTCACACTTAAACCTCAACTTCGAGTTAAGAGGCCATTCCTCAAAGCAACAAACTCCCACAAAAGAGCTGACTGGGAACTCATCAGAAATACCTTATGAACCAATATCTTCTCTCCAGCTGCTGAAAAGTGTGCCAATGAGATATGTTAATTTTGCAAAACTGGCATTGAAACACATGTTTTCAAAAAAAAAAACATGGCGCCTATAGGGTAAACAAAATGCTTGTATTTTTTTTTAATTAAACCTGAATATGCAAATATTTTATAGTTTCACGTTTATTATATTTTTGTATTTCTGAGACTCATTTTATTCATTTTCTTTCTTACGAGTAAAACACCTACATAAACTATATATATATATATATATATATATATATATATATATATATATATATATATATATATATACGTATATTAATCGTGAAGCATTTTAATCAATAAATGTGTGCAAAGGATAATCGTCCGGAAGAGTGTTGTTTTAATCGTATTGTTTAAATGGAAATCATTTTCATCATCGTAATGCACGTGCTTGTATAAATTAATTGTGAATAAAATCAGTACGTCATGGGATTTTACTCTTGTAATTTTCCGGTTAAATTCCATTTTGTCATCTTCAAATCCACCAAAGCCATTCAGCATTTTCATTGTTTAACAGTTTTCAAATTGCCTGGCGAGCAACTCGTGTAGAAGTGACGTGTTATCAGCTGAGTAATCGTTAAAATGACGCTTCGAGTTTTCGAGAATTGACGCTTTGGGTTTTTTTTTATGTAAGTTTATATGTATGTGTGTGTGATAGTTTATGTATATTCATGTTTATTAATTTATTTATTTGTTTATTTTCTATTGTTTTTGTTTGTTTTTAAATTATTTTGTATCGCTATCCTAGAGTAAATTTTATCTTGTGAACAGACTTGTTCGCTATTTCTCTTCTACAGTTTAGTAGATGTCGGGGTTCTTTAAAGTACATGATAGCAAATTTTTCATGATACTAGAAAGCAGATTGGCTAACTAAAATCTCATTAGAAGATGCGCATATAAAATCGACAGACAACCACAAAATTCGCGCATAAGCCTGAAGAGTCCTAGAGTGAATGAAACGCGGCATATTCAGTGTAGCTTAATCGCCATATATATTTTATAACTTACTAACTAGCTCTCCCTAGTTATTGAGCATTTTAAAGTAAATACTTAAAGTTTACGCATAAATGTATACTTTCGTATATTAAGTTTATGTGAGTAAATTAAATAGTTATATATATGTGTGTGTGTGTGTGTGCGTATGTGTGTTCACATAAAGTTATGACCAGTATATAAGGCCCGAGCAAAGCCGGGCTAAACTGCTGGTATATATATATATATATATATATATATATATATATATATATATATATATATATATATATATATATGTGTGTGTGTGTGTGTGTCTGTGTATACTAGCATTTCCTCCCGGCGTAGCTCGGGTGTTCGGAGGTGTATGTTGAGCAAGTGTTTATACCTGAAATTGGCGGAAGAGTTTGGTAGAGTTCTCAAAAGTCAAATTGTTGAACATTGGCCTCTAAACAACCAAATTTCTGGTCGAAAACAGATTACAAAGATCTTTTTTTCAAATCTCAGTATCCTGTTTATTAAATTTTGAGTCTGTAGACTTAAAATTGACAGTTATGCGTAGGGAAATGTACACATACATACAAACACACACACACGCGCAGCCAGACGCCCACTTTTATAGATATATAGATATATACACTACAAATGAGTCACGCTTCATCAAGACACGGAGGTGATAAGAGTTTATGCGTGTACGGTTCTCGTTGCGAGCATAGCTTAGTGATTGTTAATTGAAAAATAGTAGTTTGAAAACGTCAATCATGTAAATAAGCACTCCTTATCTGTAAAATACATAAACATTGTTCCGAAATGTACACTCATCTATCTTTCTTCAAAAACCAGACTTTTTATGCGTCATGATTGTCAGCATTTTGACAACGTTGAGCAATCTAACAATAGAAATTCATTGATGAATAATTGGTTGGGTCATTTATGTTTATTTGTTTTAGTTTAAACGATCTCTGGGGAACAGAACTCGGTAATTATTTTTCAGTTATTTTTGAATGAAATGGTTGATTAATAAACCTTGGTTTGCAAGTACTAATAATCTCAAGAGCAGATAAACATGGTGTATGTATTCATAGAGCAGGAATTGCCAGCAGAGGTAACACGCTCCTTACATTATTCAACTCATTTCAGGGGCAGACAGCTCTAATTTATTGTATATCTCTGCGATAACTACTATTTCAATTAGAAAAAAAATCCATGGGTTTCCTTTAGCGATAACCACTATTATTTGATAGATATATTGCATATACAGGGTGTGCCAATTATAGGTATATCTTTTTTTAAATTACCATAAAACCAACATATATTATGAGAAAGAGAATTATTGTGCATCAAAATACCGTGGACAAATATAGAAATCAGCTAATTATCGAAAGTGTTCAAATTGTTGGTAATTGTGGTCTATGAACAGCTGACAATGGGCTGTGATTGAACCACTCAGTCCACTTACTATGTTGACACATTTTCCTTCAATGGTTGCTTTTAATTCACTCATTGTATCTCGTTTTGCGGTATGAACCCTGTGTTAAACATGCCCACACCCCACCTCGAAATAGAGAAAAATCCATGGGGAGGAGGTCACATATTGTAAGCGTGGGCAGTACTCGATACTTACTCTTCCTCCTACCTACATATTTTTCAGGTGATTATCAAGATATGCTCTCATTTCATGTGGCTCTGTCGGTGGAGCATTAGAATACGCCGACTGCCCCCCTGCAGAGGGTAAAATCCCTCAATGGGGTCCTGGATATGACCTTAAACTATATCCAGTGTTGAGGCCCCAGCTTTAATTACCATTGCTCCCAGGTCCACTCTGGCCCGGAGTGTGAGTACCTGTTAGGGTCCCAACTATGGGTTGAATAGAAACCAACGTGAAAACAGCAAATATATTCTATTAAAAAAAATTTTCTTCAAA
Organism: Euprymna scolopes; assembly: GCF_053919585.1. NCBI lineage: Eukaryota > Metazoa > Mollusca > Cephalopoda > Sepiida > Sepiolidae > Euprymna > Euprymna scolopes. The sequence continues at coordinate 104,420,608 of NC_136501.1, read as the reverse complement.
ATCTTTGGATTCGGCATTAAATAACCCGAAAAGGGTTGATATGCCGTAAAACAAAAACAACCAATCAACTTTACATCATGATGATAGTGGGGAAGTGCTCTATTCTGCTGGAAGTACCATTCTTTATTCCTTAACATACCTTGAAATCGAATAGTCCGTATTCATGTAGTAGTAAGTTGATATAATTAAAGAGCGTATACATTTTATTAGAACAACCTGTATATAATTCATGTGTTATTACTAGCAGAGACGGTGATCGTAAGGGGAGACAACACCTGTTCACTTGTAGGTTGTTTTTTTTATTATGTTTACTTTTTTTCTTTTATTTCATTAAATGTGTATCTAGAATAAGTTTTCGATATTTTTCTTTTCTCTTCACATTTGATTGTTTTAAAACTACTTTTATGGCATCTGTAATTCCATTTTCTGAAAATTTATACTGACAATAATGTTTTTAATAATTAATTCGCAATACGAAAAACAATAAAAATAATAACAATAAATTCGCCTGATGACATTGGCGGTAGATTTTTAACTCTTAACCGCCAGTGTAAAACGCCTCTGCCATCTTAAGTTTTAATGAGGTAAACATGTTGACGTCTGAAACAGACTGAATATTAAAATCTTCACACCGAGTTCAACAGAAATATGACATAGACTGGATGGAAGTTTACTGTGTGCTGTCAGAAGCAT
>NC_136501.1:104404915-104409915 GCF_053919585.1 Euprymna scolopes | reverse complement strand
ATTACCAATTTTCATTCCGATTCTTTATAAACCTCTTAATATTTAATTTGGGTTTTTGGCCCGATTAACGTATGAACACATGTTTAATTTGCATATATTTTCTCAAACGAAAATGGTACTTTAAAATCAATAAATATTAAATGTGTTCAAACAGTATATTATGTTTCATATAAAATCAAATAAAAAAAATATGATTAAAGGAATTGTTTTTGGGATAGATTTTTTCAGATTCCGATACTCCTAAAATTTCCGATTTTTCTGATTCCCGAATTCGATTCTGAGTAATCGTTGTAACACTTATACACACATACACACGCATATATATATATATATATATATATATATATATATATATATATATATATATATATATATATATGTGTGTGTGTCTGTTTAACCTGTAAAACTATATAAAGAAAACTTATAACATTTTTTTAAATTTTTCTATGTTTAGTTGGAAAACTATTAAGCCTAAAACTAGCTTTTTTTTGTCATTTAATCACCTACAATCATTGTATTAACTTTCTTATTCGAATTTACAATTGTAAAAATTTTATTTTTGGGATCATCTGTTGGATACCATGAAACGCAGTTTCGGAGATTTAAAAACAAAATAATATATTAAATCACGTCTCCCCAGCATTGCTCATCAAACACCACCTTCATAAATCTCTCTCTACACACACAGCCCGCATATATATATATATATATATATATATCTATATATATATATATATATATATATATATATATATACGAGCAAACAGTTAATAAAACATGTTAAAAACACTTGGAAATGAGTTAAAAACATATTTAATCTGAAAAGGACACACTAGATAAGTGGATAGTCCTTAATCCGCGGAGTTTCGAAGAAATACTTTCTTTCTCATCAGAGGGTAGGAATAAGCAAAATGCGGGATCGGATTTTGCATGCAAAAGTGTTTGATGAAACAACAAGTAAGTCAAAGATCTTACTTGATAACAAAATGTGAAGCAGAGGGAATATGGTGAAGAAAAAGGTGATTACACGTGAATGGATAGTCTGGCTTATATATATATATATATATATATATATATATATATATATATATATATATATATAAATATATATATATATATATTAGTGTATTTATTAAAAACAAGAGAGATTTCTTGGTTAATGATTCTTTTTTTTCATTTTTTCCGATTTTGGTAAGATTTTTTTAGTTTCAAGATGGAAGGTATTTGCAAATGTTCCATGGTTCACACGAGCGCTTTCGATTATTCCTTGAATCATCATCAGGTGGAGATAAAATATTAAAAATAGAAGTTAAATATATAGTAAAGAATGATAAAAAGAGTCAATGAAAAGTCGATTAAAATATACATTTACGAGTGATAAAAAACTCAATTAAAAATTAGGATGATAAAAGGCAATGTTAGTAAAACCAGTCGTATACTGGTTATGCTAAACATTTCATCACATTATTGCTACTTTCAAAATTAATGCTATTTATAGATGGGTGCTGGGTTTTTATATATAGTGCTTCAAGTATTTTTAATATTTTACTATTACTTTCTCGTTGCAAAATACTTGTGTGGTCTACGAGGACCTTTCTATAATTAGAGGGGGGGCAGCTGTGTTGATTTGTTAAATGCTGGTATATTGAGCTAGTACTGTTCAAATGCATCGTTAATCGACGGGACAATGTTGTTTTTGTATGTCTAATATATGCGTTTTTATTTTCGGAGTTACAGTCTCCTAAGGGGCATTGCAACTTGTACACAATATTGGTTTTTAAATACCTTCCATCTTGAAGTTAAACAATTCTTACGAAAGATCGAAAAGATGAAAAAAAAAAGAATCATTAAGCAAGGTATCTCTGTTGTTTTTAATAATGTTTGCCTTAATATATATATATATATATATATATATATATATATATATATATAGTACTTCCCTATGTATTCAAACAGTGATATTTTCTTCACGTTATTCTCTTCAGTGCATTTGATTTACGGGTTATAATGTTTAGATTGTCCTTTACATTTTGTTCATGTGCACATCTAACCACCTACTTATATCGCTTTCTCTCTCTCTCTTTGTATATATATATATATATATATATATATATATATATATATATATATATATATATATAATTTAAAATTATGCAACCTTATAATACATAAAGTACAAGTTATCTACCCTGCAACCTCTCTCCCACAGAAGAGACGTTGCGAGCCTGTCCATATTTTATCGTTATTTTCATGGCAGATGCACGTCTGAACTCCAATCTCTGGTCCCCCCTCGCCAATCTTTCACGAAAAACACCCGTCTAGCTGAATCCACTGTGAAAAATTTCCCCCACTCTATATCTGTGCCTAAATCAAAACGCGGATTCCATGGACAAAGCTTCTTTCTTAGAACTGCACGCCTGTGGAACTCTGTTCCGTCTGCCTGCTTCCCTCCGGACTATAACTTGGATGTCTTCAAGTCCAATGTTCACAAATTCCTAATGAACCGCCCCCTTAAGTAAACACTTCAGCAAATCTCCTCACTAACTGAATGTACTTGCAATAACCCTTATCCCTGAGTGGCTTCCGGGCCTTGATAAGTGGTGATCACTGTGTAAAACAAAAAAAGTGCAATCCCTTAAAACTAAATCAATAAATCATTTACCAGGCACATATCTATCAGCTAGAATCACAAACAGACATGCAAAAATTTCCCCATCAGATTCTATACAAATGGCTAAATTCAATTACCTATCGGCTTTGTAAAACAAAAGAACTCATCAATCAGCGCATAAATTTCTTGTATGTTCTTGAATTATCTAAGTGATTTATTCCCGGTATTTTTTTGCACTTTTGTTTCTATTTCACTTGAAACAACCAGATCAAATTGTGAAATGTATTCGTACAAACTACGAAATCAACTTAAGGAAACAACAAAATCAAACAGTTGTTATTTGATCGCCGAATAAAACAATTTTGGGTAATGCTGAAATACCAAGTCCTTTATGTGCATAAGGAATTGTAATATTTATGTTGACTGTTTTTTTTTTTCGCCGATATCATATACACGCATATACGGGGCGCTTCTAGATCTAATATGCTCGCATAATGCCAGTGCTTCACTAACTACTATGCTAGCCCTGTAATTGCACGGTTAGTCAAATTGTGTATTTTGGTGTTTCTTATGTATTTAAAGAAAATATCATTAACTTTACACATGATTATAACAATTGAAATTGAAAAAAAAAAAGATTGTGCGTTGTAAGTGGGGAAAATGTTTATACCGCATATTTATGGAACAGGTAAATTGTCAAACCTACACTGATTATTGTGTAAGAATGAAACACTCGCGTCTGTAAGCATGAATGAATACCAAACCGAAAAAAATAACATTAGACCCCGAAGGTATGCTTTTCACCCCTAAAACACTTTGGGAAACAACCCCCAGAATTTTCTCGAGGTAAAATATTACGTTTTTTTTAGATTTATATTCATGTGGTCTTGCTTTTGGGTAATGTTCCGCAATACCTTATGGTTGGAAAATATTGTATACACCGGAAAGTGTTATTTTTTTGTAAATTTGACAACTTTTGACATGCTTGCAACGCAACCAGAAGATTTATTAAAAACCACAAGAAACCTGTTATATTTCCTCACTTGAATAGTTGAAACGTCATGCAAAATTTAAGTGAAATCTAATGAGTAATTATTAAAAGTTCTGGGGGCGAACGGACGACGGTGAATTCTAAGGTCCGAACCGACTGTCTGTGGACCTCTTCTTCTTCTTCTTCTTCTTATTATTATTATTATTATTACTATTAGTAGTAGTAGTAGTAGTAGTAGTAGTAGCAGTATTTAATATATGTGTCTGCGTGTGCGAGCGCTCTTGCGTGGGATGTGTGTGATAACCCTCTACAAAACACTACTGTGAATATTTGTTTTACAGACTTGAAATTTATTATATTATATTTGTATGGGCGCCACAGTTCCAACCTGGTTTTCTTTTTAGAAAATATTGCTGCTAAATTGATAAAAGAAAACCAGTGGATGTTCGCAGGAGTAGTCAACTGAAATTGTTCTCCTGCGCAAATCTACAATCATAGGTGAAACATATGTTAATTTTGAATTCAATTTTTTAGATGAGGATTGATAATTTGTCTTATTCAGACTATCATTCTCATCTTAGTTGTTATTTTCATAAATTTCCCCCTGACCTTAAGATGCATTTTTTTTATTTACGAAAAGAATCATAAACAATATTTTGGGGTAAGATCTGACTTATTAACCGGAAATGACGTTTGTATTCCCAATGTGCCAACAATGCATGTTATGATAACCCTTTGTGTAAATATATAAAATAAAGCTGAACTTCGGATGCTTCTTGAAATAACAATCCTTAGTAATTAAAGTAAATACGATTTGAATTTAGTATTTCGTCAAATTATTATCGTGTAGAAAACGTAATAATTTAATATTATGTTTTAGAATTTTTGAGATATGCATTTAGGATTTAGATTACTTGGATTATTATGATTTCTATGCGTATGTGCGTGGCATATAGGCAAAGAAATTAGGCTGGAGAGTTATATAGTCTGAGTTCAATTCAAGCCGATGATACTCATGTAGTTTTGTGTTTTCGAAATCACTGCTATATATTGTGTCAAATATAATAATCCATAGGAACTTGGCTCTATAATAATAAATACGAAATTTACATGAATTAAAATGTCATATTTAAGTTTAGTCTCCAACTAAGTAAACACGGACGCCCTGCTTTACGAATAACAGTAAAAATATTCTGAAAAATACTTATCATTTTTTTATTTTTTATTTAGTTTTTTTTTCTGGTTTGGTTTAGTTTGGTTGTTTTGTTTTACGGCATATCAACACCTTTTCGGTTAATTTAGAGCGAAAAAGTAACAGTATTAATATTTAGTACATTTTATGTTGGGAAACCAGTTAGGAAGCGGGGTGGATAGACAGAAAATAGGAGAAAGGGTGGG
>NC_136501.1:104369915-104399915 GCF_053919585.1 Euprymna scolopes | reverse complement strand
TAAATTATCTTTAAATTTATCTGTAAATTGACTTCTGATAATTCATTGAATCATAATTTAAATATTATTATATATATATATATATATTTATATATAGTCTTTGAAGTATTTAAACCTTTAAAACGATATTAAAAAAAACTCATTTAATTTTTATTTTTTATTATTCGTTAAAAATCTATTTTGTCAGTAAGTCATTTACTCACCTCAATGCAGCAACTTGATCTCGAATTCACTGTAGTACTAATGTAAATTGGCGGGGTCATCGGTGGTTTACCATGAAACACTGTTTCGGGGTTTTAAAAAGAAAGCAGCATATTATATCATGGCTCTCCCTCTTCACTTAAGAAGTAAAATGTTACAGACACTAGTATTAATTTCCTATTCTTAATTAAATTGTCTCTACTATTCATGTTAAAAAGTGAATTCCGTACATGTGAGAATCGTCCGTTTCCAAATTCCAATATATTATTATATTTTTTTAAAATTCACCAGTGTTGTATAACATTAGGATTAATCGATTAGAGTAATTTTCACACTACACTATGATTAGTAGTTTATCATATTTACATTCGTTTTTATCAAAAATTTAAAATATATAAAGGTTACAAATATTTATAAATGTATAGCCATTTTTTAAATATTTATTTTATATGTATAATACATTTTATACATTACTAATATAGTTTTGGATTTCTTTTAATATATTCTGGTTAATTTTAAACTATTTAAAAGCATCAGGATAACGAAAATATGCTTGATTTTACTGTTTAATATTTTAGTTTTATCCCCACCTTGTTTTATCATCCTTATTACTAAGCTACAAACTGGGGGCATACAATCTATTAATTTTAAAGTACCGCGAGCTATTCTCAAAAACTAATCTATAATGTTGTTCGATCCTATTTCACCTTTTGATTTATACCAATCTTATATTTTTTTCTACATAGGCATCACCATTTATCAAGGCCAAGAGGCCACTCGAGGATAAGTTTCAAACTGTGTACAGTAGAAATTGGACAATATAGTAACCGTTAGTAATGGAGATTCAGTAAATTTGTTAACATATATGGAACGGCTCATCAAAAACTTGTTTACGTTAGACTTGAACACAACCATATTGTAGTCAGCTGGAAAGCAGAAAAGCGGAAGACAATCTCACAGGCGGGCAGTTATAAGAAAGAAGCTTTGTTCATGGAATCTACGTTTAGGTTTAGGCACAGATAAAGAGTGGGGGAAATTAGTGATAGTGTTTTCTGCTAGACGGGTGTTTCTTGTGAAAGTTTGGCGAAGGCGAAACCATAGATTGGAGCTCAGCCGAGCACTTGCCATGACAATAACGAAAAAGCAGAGACAAACTCGCAACATCTCTTCTGTGAGAAAGAGGTTGCAGGGAAGAGAAAAGGGCATCCTCAACAAGCCTACAAAGTCTATTTTGAACTCTATCAAGGCAGGATAATTCCTTTCTAGCAGCGTTTGTCCAGATGTGGCAACAGTACTCCATCCTTGGACGTACCTGGCTCTTATATAGATCGAGAATTGCATCAGCAGAGAGATATATACTGGATCGATAGAAGGATCCAACCATTTTTCCAGTTGCCTTGGCAACGGATTTAATGTATGTGTTCCATTTAAGATCAGGAATAAAGGTCAAGTCCAGAAGCTTGTAAAAACATGAGGCCTCCCCAAGACGACCGCCATTCATTTCAATTGATGCCAGATAGGGATCTGAAGCTCAATGAAATTACATAGCATATAATAACGAATAAATGCAAAAAAGGTAGGCTCTCTCTACCGTGCTAGAAAACTACTGACACATGAAAGTATCCTGTACCTCTACAAGGACACCATTCGCCCATGTATGGAGTATTGTCACATTTGGGCCTGTGCATCTGCTACTGGTCTCTCGCTCCTAGACAAGGTTCAAAAAAGTGTCGCCAATCTGATAGGCCCTGAACTGGCATCTAAGCTTCAGCCTCTGTCCCATCGACGAAACGTTGCATCCGTCTGCCTGTTCTACAAGTACTTTAATGGTGAATGCTCTGACGAACTGCAGCCACTTGTGCCCCCACGACGTAGACACCCTCGACAAACCCGACAGGCAGCTACGTCCCATCCCCACACAGTAGAGATCCCTAGATGCAAAAGATCTTTCTACTCCGGTAGTTTCTTCCCCATAACTGCTAGACTCTGGAATTCCATAACAAGTTCCTGCTTCCCCAACTGTACTGACGTGCAGAAGTTAAAGTGCAACGTGAACCGATATATTGCTGCCCAAATCCCAACATAGCGCCCCAGTAGTTGCTGCCGCTGATAGTAGTCCCCTACACCAAAGTGGCAATGCGCCTTGTTTGGGGTGAAAAAGTAATTAAAAAAAATGAAACGCATCTAGATTCCCAATTTTAAGATCTTGTAAATGTTTCGATTTATTCCTTTAGGTCATTTGAAATGCACAATTTTTACAGCATTAATGTTGTTGCGCTATGAAACAGGTGCTGTCAAGAAGTATGCATGCTAACATCCCTAAAGGAATAGTTTGTCTTTTTCTTGAAATATGGAATATAACCAATTTTTCTATTATTTAATCATATATATATATATATATATATATATATATATATAAATATATATATATATATATATATATATATATAATAAATTCCAATTTGAATTACGATACATAATTAATTATATATAAAACTAGCGGGGGTACCCGGCGTTGCCCGAGTGTTTGTTTCCGGGACGGGGGGGGTTAAAAAATGTTATGGTAGGTAAGTAGGAAGGATCAAACCCGGAGTCATGAGTAAAAGTAGGAAAATAAAGTGTGAAAAAGAAAAAAACATCTGCAACGTTAACAGTTCCGCCACCAAGAAAAGTCCATTCCAGTTGTTTAGGAAAAAAAAAAAAAAAAAAAACGACTACGGTAGGTCGGCGCGAACGTGAAAATATAATGTGAATTGTCCAGCACGCTAACCACTACGCCACAAAGCACTGCAGCTTAGTTTAGTGATTTTAAATAACTTCACATGAAAGAACTACGAAGCCAATCCGGTGTTCTCTTCTCTTCTGTTCCTTGTGAACGATCCTCAAACGGTGTTAAGTGGTGGCAGGGGAGGAGGAATTTATTAGAGAGAAAATATTTTACCACTTCCATTGATCTTAACCGATTTTGGCCGTGACTTCTCAGCAGAAAAATTATAGAAATCTAAGATTATTGAGGAATTTGAGAAATAATAAGCCTATAACACACCTCAGATATTGTTCTGCCGTTTGTGCATATTATATTTGCATGAAATATCTTGATTTTTAATCATATTAATGTCAAAATCAGACGGGAAAAAATGAGTTCATTTTATTTATATAGAGAAAGAGATAACACTAACATATACAAAAAATAACGATCAGACCAATACATATACTAACATATTTAAAAATAATTCTAAATATATAACATATATATAGTGAATAAATGGCTGAGATTATCTTTGCCAAATTTCACATGAAGCTAATGTATACGTCTGGCACTGTTCCTAAATGTTTTGTGCAGAAATTCATCAGAGATCTATTGAAAATCGAAAACATTTTAATCTCACATAGTTTTTTTCTTTCTCATAGATTATACTTTTTTGAGATGAATAATTTAAATTATATTTGAAGATGGAGATAATTAAATATCAGAAAATCATTTATTAAAAGGAAAACTGGTTTAATGCTGTCTGGATATGTGGCTTAGTGTTAAATCATTCAAATACCAATCGAATAATCAACTGTCTTAGCTCAGGTGTATTTAACCATTTTATTTTAATTTTTTTCTCTTCTTATGGAGGTCAATTTACGAAAATATAGTAGATAGCTTTTTAAATCGCCTTTAATCATTTCTTTGTATATTTTAAAATTAAACATTAATTAGAAGTGAGTTTGCCAGGGCGTTCATTGTCAAGCTTAAATATCAGCTTACGTTATATGCTAAAAAACACATACATAATTTGATGAACGACATTATTATTATTATTATTATTATTATTATTATTATTATTATTATTATTATCATTATTATTATTATTAATTTATTTATTTGGAATTATGCCACTGGCCATATTATTCTTCCGTAAAATAAGACATTCAATAGAGCCTTGATTCTTATATATATATATATATATATATATATATATATATATATATATATATATATATATATATATACATATATATATATATAATCAATGCGCAGATCTCCATATAATGATTAGATTACTGTGACAGACGTTTAAACATTTAAATATAATGTTTTATATTTCAACAGTATTTCTCGCGATTAACGGTAACCGAATAGATTAACTCCTTGCCAAGGGAGTCAGAGATAGCTTGCCGGGTTCGAATATATAAACCGGTGTTAATCGTGATGCCTCCCAAAAAGGATGAAACACTAGTCCCGGTAGGCATTTAATAATTATAGTAAATAATTATATATATATATATATATATATATATATATATATATATATATATATATATATATATGCGCAATCTGCATAAATAAAAATAGCATAGTGTTCCAAATGTTTTTTTCGAAGATCAAGTGACCTGAATTGCATGGTGTTATTTGCGATTTACTCAACAGCAGTAAAGCCAGAAAACATTCAAATTCTCTCAGCAGCTGTCTATGGGTGAGAGTACCTAATATACTTGATAGTAATAACTACAGGGTGGTCAAAAAGGCAGGTAACATGTTAAAGGTAATCAGGAATAAAAAGGGGAACAATTCTAAACATTTTGAAGAAAGATTTAAGTTAACAAAATAAACATATTTCATGTTTGTTTCATTTTATATTTCAATGTATGGTACTTAAATATACGTGTATTGCTAATATCGTTTTTCTTTAAAATGTTACCTGACTTTTTGACCACCCTGTATATCAATATTTTCATAGTAGACAAGTTGAATGATGAGAAATATATGACACTATCGTACACATGTAGTACGGCGTGACTGACGATGTGCACTACTGCGGACTTTAGATATATTTTTTGAATTCAATAAGTCTGATAAAATATAACAGCGTTCGATATAGATTGATTTTAAACAGTCGTTTATCCGTAGGATTTAGCGAGAGTGGAGTTGAAGATATCGCTTGGGGGACATTAGCGAAGATAAAAAAGATTATCAACGGATAATATAATTTTAATGAAATCATAAAAAAGGCAATGTAAAATATGTCGAAAAAAATCGTTTGAGAAAAATTCTTCGTATTCTTTATCATTATGAGTTTTCTTTTTGTGTTTTTTTTTTAAAGAAATGTAAGTCTAAGTTGCATTATCGACTACTCACCCCCATCGCCAGCTGTCTATATTGGTAAGATATTCATCTCAGCAATTCGGAAAATCTCTCTTGGGATCTTTCACGTTATCCCACAATACACTTCTCATTTATTTTATTCTCTCTCTTATGTAGAATATTAATTTATTATTTATTTTATTTCTCTATACACATTTATTCAATTATTACAAGCCATTTTTATCGTGTTTGTACTTTCTGTATTTTTTAATGCTTTCTTTTAATATTTATACATTATATATTAACAGAGCATGACATAAACAACAAAAAATAAGTAAAAAGTTCTTGTACAGTTTATCTATGATAATAAACTGCGCAAGATTATTATTATTATTATTATTATTATTATTATTATTATTATTATTATTAATTCGGTTAACACCTATCTATTATTATCAATACACTATATAAGGTTCGATTATCATAATATATTATTAACAATATCAAACAACTATCTATTATTATTGATAAGCTCAAAAGATTCAATTATTATTATTAATATTATTATTATTATTTCAGTTAAACAACGCATGATGTTCTAATTTTTTCTCAATATTTTATACAAAGTAAAACATGTTTAAATATTTGGGTTTGCGGACTGATTTGGGTTTAGAAAATGCCTTTGTTTGATTGGTTTTATTAGTTTTTTTTATTAGTTTTGAACTTTTTTTACACGGTAGTCACAAAATATCAAGGCCCGGAAGCCACTCAGGGATAAGTGTTATTGCAAGTACAGTACGTAGGTGGGGAGATTTAATGAAGTGTTTACTTAAGGGGGCGGTTCATTAGGGATTTGTTTACGTTGGACTTGAAGACATCCAGGTTGTAGTCAGGTGGGAAGCAGGCAGACGGGCAGAGTTCCACAGGCGTGCAGTTCTAAGAAAGAAAGAAAGAAAGAAAGAAAGAACTACAGATTTCTCATGAACTGAAATATTTCTGACTAGGTGTATATATAACATTTCTATTTCAATATCATATATGTCAGTTCCATCCATTTTCAGCATTATTTAGATTCTTCAAACCATTGTTCTTTTCTCGGGTATTATTTTTACAACGTTTCGTTCGCTGTAATCTCTGACTATCTTCAGGTATGTCTAGTACAAATTTACGAATATCCCGATCGAAATCCAGCATCTTCGGAGAATGTCCGCCGAATACGTAATTATTCACTTGGTGTAGCATACTCTCTTTGGTATCCCATGACTGGGTATGTCCTAAGTAATTCTAGTAGTAATTTTAGTATCGCTGGAACCGGCAGTTATAATTTTCTGCAGGTTGAGAGTCTAACTTTTACAAGTATATGTTTCATCTACTCCTCTGGAATCTGAGCTTCAGTCTATGGTCCCCTCTCGCAAAACTTTCACGAAAAATACTCGTCTAGACACAACCACTATCAATAATTTAACACACTCTTTGTCTGTGTCTAAACCTAAATGTATATACCAGGAGCAAAGCTTCTTACTTAGAAGAGCATGCCCGTGGAACTCTCTTCTGATTTCTTTTTTCCAGCTGAGAAAAATTCAATTCTCAGTGCGAGCGACACTAAAACTAAATTGTCATATTACTAGGGACTTCTACTCAGCCACTGAGGAACTTACGTTACGATAAGATGCTTCCCCGGTGGAGCTAATGGAAATGACCTTAAACTATATCCGATCGTGAGGCTCCAGCTTGCGGACTTTGTGGTGTGTGGGGCCACCCTTTAATTGTCATTGCTCCCAGGTCCACTCTAACCCGTATTGGTAGTACGCAAGAGGTTCTAACTATGTGTTAAATTAAAACTGACTCGAAAAAAAATATTCTATTAATTTTTTTTTTCTTCAAAATAACTGGATTCGGCATTAAACAACATGAAAAGAGGCAGTATCCCGTAAAACAACCAACAATGAACTTCCCCGATGGATTAAATAAAAGTTTCGTTCGAAATTTCGGGTAATTTTTTTTAATTCAATAGAATCATACAAAAATTTTACAAGATAAAAGGAAAAAAAATCATTGGTTACTTCGACTAAAAGATTGTGGGTCTAATATTAAAAAAAAGACACTACTTTGAAGTATCCGAATTAAGGTAATAATCTATTCGTATCTCAATTTTATCTTACGTGTATCTTAATTATTTTTTTTTATTTTTATTTACAGGTAAGTGCTAAACATCCATTGTTCGTGAAGGTGTAGTGTGTAAGTCAAGTCGTTATCGATACATAAGAAGGTAAGTCTTAATATAAATATAACATATCGCGTCACTTTGATATGTTTATCTACAAGCAATGAGGTACATTATTACTTCTATTCATAAAGTAGGTATTGATTAATTTATATGTATTAAGCATATTGCTATATATATGGAGAGAGAACGAGCCAAAAAAAAAGACAAACATCATCAATATAAAGATAAATATGAATGCATTAAAAGTTAATTTATCAAACAATAGGGAGATTACACATATTAGGTTGCGTTTTAAAACAGGGAAACACTACTGTACGCGGATATATATATATGTATATATGTGTATATATATATATATGTGTGTGTGTGTGTGTATATATATGTGTGTGGGTGTGTATATATACGTGTGTGTGTGTGTATATATATGTGTGTGGGTGTGTATATATACGTGTGTGGGTGTATATATATATGTGTGTGTGGGTATATATATATATATATATATGTATGTGTATATATGTGTGTGGGTATATATATATATATGTATGTGTATGTATATATATATATATATATATATATATAATCTTTTTTATGTATTTAAAAGTGTTCCTATTTTCCTAGCACCACACTTAGATAAACTCTTCCACTTACACGTCTTTATTTAATTCCTGGTGTATTTATCGCTAAAGGTCACATTACTAATGTATTACCTAGTATTTTATCTCTTCTTCGTGACAAGATGGATTTAGCTTTGAAATATCGATTTATAATGAGCATACATATCCCGTACTTCCAACTGATATAATTTTCTCATTGAGTGAACACCTGATCATATATGCATTAATATATATCTTTATATTTTTTCTCTTCATTTTTTCAAAGGTATAAACACTACTTTGCTTAGGTTTGTATTATCCAATAAGATTTATTTTTAAGAATTTATATAATTCACGGTTGCCCCCAATATATATATATATATATATATACATATATATATATATATATATATATATATATATATATATATATATATATATATATATATATGTATATATATATAGAGAGAGAGAGACATTCCTCATAAATTTTTACTATGAACAAACCTTACATAAACAGTAACGCGTGAAGTGGTGTCTAGCTGACTGAAGCATACTCATGAATGTGTAGTGGCTTTCACATGCTTATATTATACAAATGAGAAGTATACAAAAAATATATATATATAATAATAGTAATATTTTCCAATGATTTCTATGCAGCGCAATGTAAATATAATAGATTGTTGTGTAGTTTTATTTTTCTGTGGAAATTTGGTACGTTTAGTTCTGTTCTAGCGTTTTTTTTTCCAAATATAAACCGTGTCTTTTAAAAGGTGCTTATATTTCCTACTTTTTGAAAATACATAATCATTTTTTTTATTTTGTACTGGAATAAACATTTTTACATTAAAATATTAATGAAAATGATAAAGCATATTTAATGAATAAAATTGTAATGAATCCAAATGAACTCATTCCATAAAATTGCATCGTGTGATTTATATCCAACTTACTAAATATTTTTATACATAAAATGTATTATACAACCAAATTTGGTCAGGCGGTTTACTGATTTATGATGGGTTTGATATGTTTAAGTATTTGGTTGTACAAAAGTTTATTGAGTGATTGAATACCGAGTTATGTTGATAATACGTTTTTATGATACAGATGTAAATATTTATGTATGATGTTTTGTATGTAATCTTGTTTTATGGCATTAACCAGTCAATATCAGGTCATGTAATTATAAATTCGTTCAATTTGGTAAAAAGTGTTTAATACTCCTAATGTTTTATAGTTCTAATATGTTTTGGAAAAGTTCTTAGTCTCGCTGTCTGTAGATAAAAATTAGTATTCGGTGTTGTATATTCAAAAGGGAATGAAAGATATGTGGCGACTTCATGTTAGGAAATCTGTATCTTCGAGCAGCCGGTTCAAGTAATCCCACTACTCATTACTAAGGTTTATTCAGTCTTTGACAGACTATGGATACCCATTGTAGGGTGTTTGCGCATGAAATCTTTTGCTGCAAGGACTGCGCATTCTCGAACTTCATCTCTCCTGAATCGATATTGTTAAATACCAGTGGCAAGTGAAGTGTATGTACAAATATGTGGAAACAAATGCCGTTATAAGGGGAGATTGCATCCAGCGCCTCGAATTCCAAAATGATCACCCATCTGGTATTATCAGGCTCACCGTTGCTTAACTTCAGTAATCTGATGATAATCGGAACGTCAACGTGAATATGATGTATATGTTCTTACTAAAAGAGAAATAACTTCAAGAGAATTGGTTGTTTTTAATAGACTCAAGTAGAAGTCGCTTTTCGATCTATTTTATATATCCGTTAGTTCGTGTTAAGACACTCTTTGATTTTAACATTATCTGTATTGTTCTCTGCGCAGTACTGCCGAAGTTGAAGCCGTTCCAGAGCTAAGACATATTTTTTTACCGCATAGCAATGAACATTCTACAGGGAATTCGAGACAGCATACCCTGATCAGGGTGTCTATCATACAGCTAGTAGGCAATTAAATTACTTTGTGCACTACACAGAGGGTCATGAACAACAACAAAAAAACAAAAAAAAAATACGTATCGTCTTTATTAGTTAAGTAATTGAAACTGTATTGTTGATAAAGGCTGTTGAATGCATACGCAGCAGTTTTATACATAAATCAGCCAGACACTGTTTTTTTTATATAATAATAAGAAACACATGGATTCATTTAAAAATAACTCCAGTTTTTCTATAAATCTTCAAGGAAATGTTTATGAAAAATATATATAAATAAGTATACATTCCTCCACTCAAACTATCGGTAGTGTAGAACACCCAAGGGGATATCCCTATGCGAATATTATACATTACACTTGACATCTACTATTGCAACCTGATTTCGAGTAAAATTATTCACATTTAAAAAAAAATGTATATCCTGCCTCATTCTCTCAGATACGTAATCCGACATTAGTATTAGAAATTTTTAAAAGGCGTCTACCCGCAACAACTGAAACCGTCGGACCCTTTTTTAAAGTCATAATTAGCTACATGCTATCGGGGAATTATTTCATTTCATAAATACATTAGTTTCATTCATATTACGTTAGCAACAAAAGCTTGTAAATTTCAAATGTAAATGCCATTTAATAATTTGTTCAACAGAATCGATAAACAGAAGTAAAACACCAGTTGAATAAACTAATTGTAACTTTTCACGCTAATCTTTTCTCCACTACAAAACTTCACTACAATCATTCAGCTTACACAAGAGATATCGGATTCCAAATACATTACCGATGATACTTATACTGTTGTTTTATTATTTTATTATTAATAATAATTGGGTTATTTTATACCTTTATCAATAAGTTTAAATATTAAAGATGTTAACACAAGGAAGCCGGCAAGTTTCATGTGTTGTACTTTCACCTAACAATTGGAAAAGTTTTATGTCTTCATTTTATTTACTTAATTAATTTTATTTTTTTTATAATACCTAATTGGATTAATAACGCTAATTTATATGAGCCTTTAGAACGTTCATCTACAAAGGTTATAAACAGATACCAATTCTCGAATGAATGTAAGATGGTAATGTAGCAATCGTTAATGGTATAAATTGAGTTGAATTGTAATATTTATAGGGACGAAACAATAGGAACTTGTTGACATCGAGCTACTATGGTGTATTCTATCGTGAAGCAGGGCAGTGCAACAATTGTCTCCAAGAGGGCAGATTTGGGAATATATATTTTTCATGGAATCTGAGTTTAGATTTAGGCACAGATAAAGAGTGGGAGGAATCGTGTATAGTAGCCGAAGCGAGACAATGGTTGGTTGTAAAATTTGGCAAAAGGGTAACCATCGACTAGAGTTCAGTTGAGCACTTGCCATAAAATAGGATAGAATATAAGCATACTCGCAACCTCTTTTCTGTAAAAAAAGGTTTCGAAGCCGCTTTCGAACTCTTGCAGGCAAGATACAGCGCGCTCGTCAGTTCCTGCTTACGTCTGGCAATAATACTCCATTTTAGTGCGTACCTGCCTCTTATGGAGATAAAGGATAGTATCGGCAGTGAGAAACCTACGGGAGCGTTAGAATCATCCAACCAACAGATTTGATGTATGTGTTCCATTTCAGAACAAGAGTTAAAGTCTGTACCAGAAGCTTGTCAAAACCTAGGCCTTCACCAAGACGAGAACCATTTATTTCAATTGGGGCGTGATGGCGGTCAGAAAATCTTTAAGTCTATGTGAGAATCTTGGTTTTCGATGCATTAAAATAAACTAGCTATCTTTTCCACATTGCACAAGGTTCTCAAGAACAGAAGGGATAGATTCAGAAATATGTTGGTCATTGCCGGTCTTTGAACTGTTACCATAGACTGTGATGTCGTTTGCATTAATGTATATTACATCAATCTTAAACGATTGTATGTGTGTTCCTATGTCCGCTATAAAATTCCGTCATCCGTATCGTTGCGGTATGCACATGATATCATAAAGAGGAGCCATTGTTTAGAAATATAGTATCGAAAAGGAAGATAATCTTACATTCATTGATTTCCAAACAACACGTGCGCGAATTGTATTACGTTATGTGTGCATCTTTATCTCTATCTCTCTCTATATATATTAATTTGTGTATCATTTATTATCATTATCACACTGTTGATGCGATTGTCATAATTTCGATCCTTACCTATGCTGATGACCGCTTAACTCTAGAAACATGCATGTCTATAGCTGTGCATTCTATGCACGTAATAAAATTTAAAAACAAATTAATACGTTTCATAAAAATAAAAGCGACTCATTCATATACATATATAAATAACAAGAAGAGTTTATAACTACTTAAAGAAAATCGGTAAGGTAACTGAAAATACAGAATAACAGCGCTAATAAATTCTAACAACAAATAATTCTAATTTGTTAACATCGCTAATAAGTTCTAACAACAAATATTTTATATGCATATGTGTGTATATATATATATATGTGTGTGTATAAATATATATATGTGTGTATATATATATATATATATATATATATATATATATATATATATATATATATATATATATATATATATATAATCAAACGGGTACCCACGCAATAGATAATACAAAAGAATACTAAGAATTTCGTAAGAAAGGTTTTGACAAACTTCAATGATCATCGCTGGTTCGGAATAATTCAAGAATATTTATGATATTTGCGCAAATACAAAACAGCTGAACAATACAAAGAAGATGCAGATAACAACAAATTGTATTATTTCTTTAAGCAATGGGTGGTTGTGGATCTTTCAACAGGGTTTCTTGTTCCCTGATCTGTGGTCAATTGATGGGCAGCTCACGAGGTCCGTGTCAATAGATTAAGCAGACCTTTTGTTTGTAGGAAGCGGAGACAGTCACATTTGGTTGTTTTCCAAGATATGATTTCAGATAAAGATGCTATTCCAATGTTAATCTTAATGAGCTGACATAATCTTACATAGGAAAACAAGACAGACGAACAATAACGATTAAGTTTAAAACTGACTGAAAAAGTGGTGGCATTTTGAATGGTGGGAGGAATAAATCAATCTCATCTGGAGTTTTACATCGTGAATTTATGACTGTAGAAGATAGCGAGTACAAACAACGTAGAGAGAGCAATAAATTATAGTTAGGAAGAGGCCTAGTTTATATGATTTTGTTAACTTTGAAAGTTACTTTTGATTTTTAAAAACGCCTTTATAGTACGTGGTACAGTGTGCCCCGTAAAATAGCAAAATCTTTTTCTGACCTTTATTATATGGAACATAGATGGAATTAGTATGAGAAATAATAGTTTATCGATATGGAGAAAAAACGGGCCCCAACTATAATTAAGCCCCGTTTGTTAGTGTTTTGCTCGATGAAATGAAACTGTGGTCATAACTAGTTCATTCTGTTCAAAACATCACATCAAAACACTGGGGTCTTTGGCCTTTTTTCTCCGTTGACTGTAAAATGCTAAGAAAAATAATTTAATGCCCTCTTTTTTTGGGGGGTCACCCTGTTTATATTATTTTGGTGTTTGTGGAAACCCACATAAAATAATTAAATTCAAAAGAGACGTGGGTAACAGCTTATGCCGCTGTATATATATATATATATTTAGGGGTGTTGGTAAGTAGGTACACTTTATACCATTTTAGAAGCTAAATTGTTGAGTTTTGTATTATCCCGTTATGTTTCCTCCTCAGGAATCGATTTGATTTGCACTTTCTTTAAATCTCCCATATATATAAAGAATGTTTTTTCATTAATATTACAAAATTTGGAAGGAAAATACTTTTAGAAGAAATGCTTACGAGAAAGAAAGTGAAAGAACGTGGCTGAACTTTTCAGACGAGGATTGGTTATTCGCCTCATTTGGATTCGTCGGGCTACTGTTCTCTTCTTAAGTGTGATTTGGCACAACTTTTCCATCTATGTAACCTTCTTTAGATGCATCTTGTCGAACGCGGGTATTTAAACGGATTAAACCTCCATCCTTCAGAAAAATATCACTTTTTACTATTTTTTTCAAGTATTCTAACAACCAGAGTTCGACAAAATACAACTGAAGAAAGTCGAAGGTTAGATCGAGCGAATCGTAGTGAAAATCACAGAAAATATGAGAACAGTAGCCCGATCAATCTAAATAATACGAATAACCAATCCTTATCTCAAAAATCCAAGAATGTCATAGCATAAATAACGGAATACAGGAGAGAGTTATATACTCGTAACACTTTAACACCGTCACAAGCGCTACCGTTTAATACTAAACAAAACAAACAGCAAAAAGCATTATACAACAATCTGGACAAAGGGGAGTGCATTTTACATAATTCGTAATAAAACATCAAACAACGATTGACTAAAATAATCTATAGGGCCATCACGCTTATAATTGGAATGTTTATATATGCCTACGACAATTATTATCGTAAAGCAGCATGGCATAAGGAAAAAAACCCAGATAATTCATCACAAACGATAACTAAGGTCTTTAATTATGGGAACGGAGTGTTCTACAAATATATACACATGTTTGCTATTATGCATCTGTTTACATGTATGTGGTCTAGAAATTTTACCGCTATAACGAAGCCGATTAACTTATAAAATATACTTATGTTCTAGTATTGAGGTCGAGTTAATGAAAGAACGACAACCATCTAATTTAAGTTTATATATAGAAACTGTACATGCAATAACCCTTATCCATGAGTTGCTTCCGGGCCTTGATAAGTGGTGCTCACCTTGTAAAAAAAAAGATATAAACACCTTTGCCCATGTAATTACATCAGGCACCCCGTTAGAGTGGTAAATAGACGGAATTTCGAACGGAACACTTTATTTACTTTACGGGGTAGCGTGGTCTTGTTCCATCAGCTGTGGTTGGTAAGATGTTCTATGTAATACGCACTTGTATTTTCGGTCGCCCACAATGAGGATTGAACCTTCACACTTCAGGAAAATGTAACTCGCAGTACACCACTTCAGTATAATGAGAAATGGAAGTTAATATAATTAGTACAGGTATTTAAATGGGAAAATGAAAAAAAAAACTGCGAACAAAGAATTTGTTGATAAAACTTACCCAAGAAACTATTACGAAATGTACATTTTGTCGTCATTTTTAAGGATGCTTATAAACCTATACAATATATTCGATTTGCTAGAATTATAAAAACCGGAAGATGCTGTTCACATTCTGAAGTTTTTATGAGTCATTGTAGTGTGTATGTTAATTATAATACACCTTCCGTATGTTGCATGGAAAGGAGTTTTCTTGGTAAAGGATTGTATTATTAATTGCGCTCTAGGTTAGTATATTTGAAAGCATTGCCAATCGAGTGTAAAATATCTACTTGTGAGACATCGGCTTAAGTTCTCGTTTGTTGAATGGTCACACCCCTTGTTTAAAACGAAGTTCATCTCATAGTGAGATTTCGCCGCGGTTTTCTTTATCTGCGTCTGTTAATAGACATTCTTGTGTGTTGCACAGTACTCAAGTAGAAGAGTACTCGCCTCACATGGTTTTCGAATCCTGACTTTGGATGTGTAAAACTGTTTAGACCTCATAAGGGCGAAACACTGGTCAGGGACTTCAGGTTTGTTGGTTATCATGGCTATTGTGAGCTGCTACAATGTTTGACGGTAGAAACTAATCACATACTCTCTTATATCCTGAAAAGTGTGTGTATATATATATATATATACT
Organism: Euprymna scolopes; assembly: GCF_053919585.1. Classification (NCBI taxonomy): domain Eukaryota; kingdom Metazoa; phylum Mollusca; class Cephalopoda; order Sepiida; family Sepiolidae; genus Euprymna; species Euprymna scolopes. Next base: position 104,384,128 of record NC_136501.1, on the reverse strand, counting down.
TTTCAGGATATAAGAGACTATATATATATGTGGTACAATTTACATGTAGGGAATTATTTAAACTAAACTGCTTGATTTCATATATTATAAATTATTTTTATTGCTTTTCTTTTTCGTTTTTTTTAACAGTACAACGCATGGGTAATTAAAATTTTTAGAATCTTTGCGGAAAATATTAAACAAACACTAATCTCCAGAAATGTCACAAGATATTAGTTAAACGCGAAATGGAAGGATAATGGTATGGGGAAACGTTTCCTGCAGCAGGAGTTGGGCAACTTATTAGATGTGAGAAGTCACTCAATGTAAGGGAATACATACAGAAGCTTGGAATACCACAGCACATTATTTTTTTAACATTATAATGCCTCTGGGCACACTGCTAACGTCACAAAAATGGTTTCCTGATAATTCAATTGATATGATGTTTTGGCCAGGTCAAAGCTCTGATTTGAACCCAATCGAGAGTATTCGGTCCATAATATCACGTGAATTAGCTAGAAGAACTATTTTGAACAATAACAACCGTGTGAATCTTGCAAAGAGATAGTATCTCCTCTTCACGGTGTTCCACTTTGGTTAAGAGCATTTCTAAAACAATTTATCTTTTAAAGAAATCAAACGGGAATGCGATTCCATACTAAGCATTTTGGAAGGTAAACGTCTCGTTTAAGTTTCCATGTTCAAATGTATTTTGTTCAATATAGTTTTTAGGACAAAAAAATGTATAAAATTTATTTGGCCCTTTTATTTTGCTCACGAGTGTATATATATATATATATATATATATATATATATATATATATATATATATATATATATATATATATATATGTGTGTACGTGTGTTCATGTATATTTTGAAAGCAACACACACAGATCTCAACACTTATTCCTTAGCTTTTAATCCACGTTCATATATATACCGTGTGTTCCGGCGTAAAAGGCGACTGATAAGAGGAGGTACAAAATTGGAGCAAATTTTCATTGATTTATTATATATCAGTTGCATCACTACTAAATCACGAAACCGTGTCTGTTTTGGATAGAGATTACAGTGCCCGGTATCTTATGAAATTCTTCTATTTTAAAGACGATTTATTTTGCTCTTAGACCGACTTATGCACACACCCACACACACACACCCAACCACCCACCCACCCACACACACACACACACACACATATATATATATATATATATATATATATATATATATATATATATATTACAAGGTAGTCACCACTTATAAAGGCACGGAAGCCACTCGGGGATAAGGGTTATATATATATGTGTGTGGGTGTGTGTGTGGGTGTGTGTATATTAACCTGTCATCGTTTTTTTAAAAGAGAGCATCGCCAGATTGTCGAGACAAGAGTCAAGACGGAAAGAAAGCCGGGCCCAAATAGTTTTATAATTACATAGAAAGTAAATATGCTTTCTACGTCAACCGAAGTAAAGAGTTTATTACAACGATTTTTCGGTTTGCAAGCTTCGAAAAAATCTGATGCATACTATACGATATATTTACTTAGTATATACGAATATATATATTGACAGATAAACGTCCTGGCCTGAAGATGTTTCTAGTTATTAAACACTAGAAGACCGAAATCTTCTCATGGCTGTGTAGCAACACATTACTGCTTATGCAAATACAACTTTAAAGTATATATAAACGTAGTTATGTGGCACTAGAGGAGAAAGCTTGATTTATGTGTTTGATCTTTTCATTATCAATCAGCAGATTTTTATCGCTAATAATTTTGCGGTATTGATAATTATCGACTGGTGTGTTATTGGCTTTCTTTTCTCATTAATGTAATAGATAATTTGTAATTCTTCCGAATAGTGTTCGGCCGAGGGAGCCTGTGGGGGTTGCCTTCGGGCCAGGAGCAAAAAAAAAGTAATCACTGCTGGTCAAAGGGGGCAACCCTTCACATTAGACAATTACTTTTGAAATCAATTAGTTTTGGTCAATGTGGGGTGAACCCTTTATATCAGACATTGCTATTTTGGGACCCGGCCAGAGTGCCTCCTTGGGGGAGCTAGTTTCTCTGCTCTCATGAAAAAAACGGCGTTGTGCTTATTTGGTCAGTGGTAAGTAAATAAATACAAATTCAATGTAATAGATGTTGAAATATTACAAATCCGTTCTTTTATATAATAATATTTGGATGATTGCAGATTTAATTATTAATGGTTTCTCTGTCATGACTTTTAATTAATAAGTGAATTACTATATTTAAATCCTATCGAATATTTAGATAATAAGGTAAGTTAGCAACTGCTATTTATTTTTATTTGTTTATTTTTTGCAAGTAAATTAATACCTTCTAATATTAATTATATTTTTGTTCTTATGTTTATTTTGTTTTAACGGTAAAATCAATTACAGCATTTATTCTCACAAACTGCTCCTAATTATTGTTGCTGTCAGTGGGAGACAAATAGGACTTTTTTCTTCTAATTTTGAGCCCCGTTGCATTTAATTACAGTAGTTCTCTTATTAAGATGTGTTTGTTGTTTGGTATTATAATCTGAAATCGTAGTTTTTAAATTTCTAGGCCATTGATTTTTTCTTTTAGCTGATTTTGCGAGTACGTTTTAGCTGATTTGCAAATCCGTTATGGAAAACACTTGTTTGATATTTTTAGTTTGACTGCTTTTTTTGTTTGTTTTTTATCTGAGGCGATTAGGTTGACGCGGTTAAGCAGGTATTTGATGCTAATTACATTGTAACAGTGATAGGAGTTGCTCTTAAACTTTCAGACCGGCGTTGCCTAGTCGTACAATACGCTTAAACATTATATTTTGATTCATACAGACTGCGTATATATTATTATAGAATCAATCCACAATTATTATGTATTTCAAGTAATAATTTGACCAGTGGACTAATTCTAAAAAAAAAAAAAAAACTTTAAAAAAAAACTTAAAAAATAATAATGATAATATCGTTCATCAAATTCCGTCTTTGATTGGTTACGATATAACGTCAGCTGATATTTGGACTTGGCGATAAATTGAAAATGTCATTGCTGATTAATGTTTAGTTTTAAAATATGCAAACAAAGAAAAATGATTCGCAGCGAATGTACATAATACCTCTTCCTTATCATAAATTGAACTCATTAACAAGAACAAAAATTGATGAGCTGCACCTGGGCTTTAAAACAGGATCATTCGATTTGAATCAAATGCTCTGCCTTTAAGGCATATCTTCAGATAATAATAAAGCTGTTTTTTTTTTGTTTTTTTTTTAAGAAGAAACGATTTACTAAGATTGTATTATCTTTTTTACTGGTGGGTGTAACATAAAGCATTCACCTGCATAAATTTTTCTTTTGATCCATGGGAGAGGAAACTTTTTAAGACCTGATATTTTCGATAATCGATACTTATCGAATGAATTTCTATACAAATCATATCTAAGAACACTGCCAGACATATAAATTAGCTTCGTGTGAAATTTGAAAAGAGAGGCTCAACCGTTTCAGAAACTAGGAGGGGGCTCTCATACAAAGTAACTTTGTAGACTAGTATATATATATATATATATATATATATATATATATATTTCGAATCTCGAATATTAGTAGACTAGTATATATATATATATATATATATATATATATATATATATATATATATATATATATATTTCGAATCCTGAGTTCGGATGTGTCTAACTGATGAGCACAAATGAGGGCGAAACTCGAGTCTTCGATTTCCGGTTCGTTGACTGTCATGGCTCTCGTGAGCTGCGACGTTGTTTGGTTGTGGAATTTATTATATATATATATATATATATATATATATATATATATATATATATATATAAGGAATGCAATCAAAAATATATAGTGTTTACCTGATATACCCTATGGTAACCTCTAATCTAATCTAATCTAAATATGAGTGTTTATATATAGATAATTTAATCCCAGCCGAATAAAAAAAGCTTAATACGCAATAGAATTGAACTTTTTATAAGAGAAAGAAAATTGAAAATGTAAGATGAACTTTACCATCCAAATGTATTGTTCGACTTTATACTCCAAAATACAATTTACAAAGTCCTTATTCCGCGAAGTTTCCAAAAATACTATTCTTGCTATTTTTATTTCTTTCTGTCCTCTGATTAGAAGAATAGCATTCTTTGAAACTCCGCTGAATAAGGACTTTGTAAATTATTTTTTGAAGTATTCAGTCGAATAATAAATTTTGATTGTAAAGTTCTACTTAGTTGTAATTGTCTTACTCTTATATATGTGTGTGTATATACTCTTTTAGATGAATGTATATCAAGCTTTTTGCTGACTTAATGTCGTAATAAACTTGGCGTGCCCATAGAAATGCTCATTTCATGAATCCGTGACGACAATACATTACATCAAATGCGGCAAATTCTTACTAATTCAAGCGTTCCCTGCTGCAAACACTCGTGGCTCGTGTTGCGCCCAATCACTAACGTCTCCTTGTCAGCAGTTGGGGAACAGACAATAATAGCAATGATTAATCGGTGTATGCCTGCGTCTCTATCATTCGGCAATGAGTCAACTGACCATGGGCTATCAATCTCGACCCTACCGGATATTGCATTTCGAAACATGAATAAACAAAATCGGGGTTGATGTGCGTTGTAAACTTGAGATAAATATGAGAATGATGAATAAATTTATAGATATTTGAACGTAACCGTTTTCTTTTTAATATTTTTATTGCACACTGTCACTTTGATGTAGGGTGTTCCTATCGGGGCATGGTTTGTAGGGCGAGTAAGTAGAGAGTGGAGTAGCGAAATGGCTATTAAAATTACAGTAAAACTTCTGCATGTCAGTACAGTCAAGGAAACAGGAACCTGGAAAAGAATTCCAAAGTCTAGCAGTCCTCAGGAAGAAACTATTAGAGTTGAAGGATTTCTTACATTTAGGCTTTTCTAGTGTGTAGGGGTGAGATTTTGCTGCTTGTCAGGTTTGCCGGGTGTATTTCAATCAAGGTGGCACAATAGCTTGTAGTTCATCGAAGCATCCACCATTAAAATATTTTAATACAGGCAGAGCGATGCAACATTTCGTCGATCAGAGCAGCTGAAGTCCACGATAGAGCACGAACTATTAGATTTGCGGCTTTCTTTTGAACATTAAGAGTGAGACTAGTAGCAGGTGCTCTGGCCCAAATGTGGCAACAATACTCCATACATGGGCGAATGGTGGCCTTGTAAGGGTACGAGATACTCTCAGGCGTAAGTAAATTTCTAGCAGAGTAGATGGAGGGCATCTTCTTTGCAGCAGACTTAGCAATGGCTTAAATGTATGTGGTCTAACTTATGTTCCTCGTGAATGTTAACCCGATGAGTACTTTCAAGTAATGTATCATTAGCCCTTGCTATTAGTGGTCGAGCAGGTTTCTTGTAGTTATTAAAAGAGAGAAGCTTAGTCTTGACAGCATTGAATGTACCCATTCATTTTTGTTCACTACGGAATAGATATCTTCCTCTAGTGTTTCTGCCATTGCTTTGGATACGTGCTCATTCGCAGTAAAAAAGTAATACAAAATATTATATGATACACCTTTCGAAAAGACCACGACATATATATATAAGTATATAATAGCGATGTGAAAATTCCAAAGTTTTCCCCCTCATGATACACTTATCATAGGTACCCGTCGTTGCCCAGGGGTTTGGAGGTGTGTATTGAGCCACAAAAAAAAAGTGTTAGTAGGAAGAGAGGCTCGAACCCGTACAGCGAAGGAGGAAAAGAAACTGAAAAAAAAACGTGAAGTCTTTGTGGTCGTGTCCATCGCCAAAGCAGAAGTGACGAAATTTAAATTAAGGCTAGTCAAACGGAAAAGGAAGATGACTTTCGAAATCATCGGTAAGAAACCGACTGCTCCGTGTAGAAAAATACGTAGTCAAGGATGAACACATTAATGTTTTTTGCAAGTTTTTCGATACCTGCCGTCCAGAGTTTCGAGCCTCTGTCAAAAGTTTTAGCCAGACATGATGCAGACAATTACTTGACATTATATATATATATATATATATATATATATATATATATATTAGCAAAAGTACCCGTCGTTGACTGGGTTCAAAAACAACCTACAGAAAATGGACTCTTATTTATGAAAGTATGATATATTATGAAAAAGAAGGGTTGTAAAGAGATAGCTTCGAATTTGGGAGTATTAAAAAAATAGCAAAATATAATGAAAATAAAAATAAAATAGATAAACCCCATAATTTATTATACCATACCTGTTCACACTGAAACACTTATCAAAATATTCTGTGAATCTATATTAAAAAAATCTTGTTAAACTTTGTGACATATTTCCATTCTATAGAGGTCAGATGCGAACGAACACCCCATAATTTTATACCATATTTCTTCAAACTGAAACATAATTATCAAAGTATACTTACGCAGATAGATATGAAGAGTCTTTATTAAAGTTTGTGCCTATTTCTATTCTATGGAGATCAGGCACGAACGCAGACCTCACAATTTTATTATACCATCCCTATTTAAGTTAAAACATACTTATCAAAATATTCTTATGTACATCTATATCTAAAACACTTGTAAACGTTTTTTTTTTAATTTTTAAATTGTTTTTTCAATATTTTGTGGACCAGGCGCCAATTTTAATGAACCACCGTTCTGCAGGATGAAGCATACCCAGTGCTGTGTCTCGATACATTTTCTATAATTATATGTAATCAGTTTTTTTTTGAAATAGTCAACCATATGGAAGCCAATCACTGATATGACAACAAATCAGTGATGGGCCGCACAAAGGTGGCAAGTTAGTGCTGCAAAACTCTGGCATTCTCTGGCCAGATATACAACATACATACATGCATACATACATTGAAACCGACAGGTGAGATTTATATTATAGATAAACGATTATATTCTAAATTCCTGATTTCGATACAGGTACCGATTCCGAGTCTTGTAATTGTTTAAAAACATTCAATAGGAGATTTGTTGCTTTATCTTTTTAGGCTCCTATTTCTTAGTGTTTAATAGGGTTAAGCCTCCTTAGCTTTACTAAGAAAAAAGTCGGTTTGGTAAGGTTCAAATTCTGTAAGGAATTGAAAAGAATAAGTATAACATTTTATTCAATAATTTTGTCATAAAACATGTTTATGTATATTAATCCGAAAAAGAATTCTGAATAAAATTTTATCGCTGCCGTATTTACCTAAATTCAATTTAGTTTTTAAGTCTTGAAAACGGGAACTCGATTCAATGATTTAATCACTGGTCGTGACTGATTTTCATGTTCTTACATAAAAACAGATTTTTACTTATTATAAACATATTATAATACAGATAATTGGAAACATTTATTTACAAATTTACATTTACAAATAATTAAAACTGTTTGGTAATCTCCAAAAATACCGTTAGGGCTTACAACATGGCCACCAGAAGAGTCACGTGATCCGGTTAATCCAAAACATGAATCGTGCAAATGGAAAACGCAGCCTTGAAGGCAAACTTTGACAAACAATCACAATTTGTTTGTATTTAATTTTTTGTTGATATAATGTTGTTATAAAAATAGGCAAACTTTGAGAAACAATCTTAGGTTGTTTTTAGTTAAAACAGTGTTTATAAAAAGTATTTTATTCAGGACAAACAAGTGGTCGACTAGGTGTATCAGAATTTTAGGCGGAATTTTTGACACCCCCAACAAAAAACTGCGAATAAAATATATAAAACTCGTAATTTCTGTTTTTAAAGTGGGTTGTCAATTTTCTTTATGAAATATACTTTCAAAATAAACTATTACAGTCGTTTAAAACATAATAGAAGTATTATTTTTTTATTTTTTAAAAACAATGTTTACAAAATGTCTACGCACGTTCGTTTAAATATAAACTGTTTTTTTACATCATATTTTTATAACATTACATCTTAAAAAAAATGAACACCCTGTTTTAAATACCATTTTTATGAAAAACTCTGAATAAAATATTTTTTATAATCACTGTTTTAAAAAACAAACAAACTGTGTTTGTTTCTCAACAAAAAATTAAATGACCGTTCTAAATAAATTATTTGAAAAACTGTTTTTGTACTTAATTATTATCTTGTTTGTCAAAGTTTGCTTTAAATTTGCGTTTTCCGGTTTCGTAATACGGCGATTCATGTTTTGGATCAACCGGATCACGTGACTCTTCTGGTGGCCATGTTGTAAGCCCTAACGGTATTTTTGGAGATTACCAACTGTTTTATATATAATATGAATGTTGGATTTGTTTTACAATGATCTTTCAAACATTTATTCGGTTCGAAATACAAAGTGTGTCGAGCGTTAGACTGGAATAGGAAATGAACTCATATCTTTAAAGGTTCGTTAATGACAAAAAATGGAAATAAAACAAATAGCTGGTAGAAATATACCCAATAAAATTTACGGTAACATTTATTGGGTGATCTTGTACCAGTATATATTTTTTTATTTTAAGCAATTATCGAGACTTCTAAGATGTAAGAATCATACCTCATCTACATCGGCTTATTTTTATATTATACTGTTCTAATTAAACGTGATAAGAAACTAGCCTTGGTTCGCGGCGGTGTCCGGAAGTGTGTTGAGCAAAAAAAAAACAAAAAAATGATAGTAGGCAGACAGGCAGACTCGAACCCATGACGCGAAGATGGAAAATGAAGTGAAAAATACAGACTTCTCCATGACGAAACGTTTAAATAAAGCAAAGTCAATCCAACCGATAGGATGACTTGGAAAATCCCTATAAAAATCGATCACTCTTCGTAGAAAACTGGTCAGTTGAGGGCGAAAGAATTAATGTTTTGGACTAATGTTTTGAGATTTGCCGTCCAACACGTTGAGCTTCAATATGGTAGGTATTTCTTGAAAATTCCGGCGCTAGGCATACATACAAAGACGCGCATATACATAAATATATTTAAACAGACAGGCGAGATTTATATTATAGGCCAGCGAGGGTGCCCGGCGTTGCCCGGGTGTTTGAAAAAAAAAACAGTTTTGCGGAGCGAGGTAGGGTCGAACCCGAACTTTTGAGACGAAAGAGAAAAAAATATGTGTGATGACTTACCTCAACGCTACGGAGGTATTGGGATGATAATGAATGAAATTCAATGATTAAAAAGTGAATTAACAACTGCGTAAATTTAATTGAATCATATCAAAATCCCGCAGTTATCTTTTGCAGTGAGGCAGTTTTTTTGGCGTAGAAAAAGAAATATCGCGAAATAACGTATAAAACTCGCCCAAATTAAAGATATACGCGAGCGTGTTTCGTAAATCGTGGATATTATGATCTAGGTGCCATATAAAAGGTGCTAAGAAAGAGGAACCGCTTAAACCCTTCCGAAAACATGCCTTTGCCAGATAAACACAAAAAATACACACACGCATTAACACACATTTTGCCTTTTCAAAATATATAAATTTATTTTTCATGCGTAACATTATTTTTTTTAATTGCCTATGCATAATTTATGACTGTTCGATAGATCTTAATCTAAAATAAAATAAGAGAAAGGAAAGCTAAAACGAATCTTAAATCTAATTTACAAAAAAATGTAAATTTGTATTTTGAATTATATTTCTATAAACTATATGTCCTCACCCTGACGAAGACAGTAGGTAAAGTTACTTACAGTAAAATCAGTGTAACTGTTGTTCCTCGAGTAGATTTGAAGCTAATGAGCTCTTTGGAGCGACAGGTGCTTGTTAGTCGGTAGCCAGGCAAAACCTGCTGAACAAAACTCCATAAAACATGAACTAATCAATAAATAAATGTTGAAAAGTAAAAAACAAAAGAATAAATCTGTGTATTTTTACTATTTTTTTTAATTATTACTAATAATATTTATATTTATTGGCAAAAATGTGTTTATTTAATTTTTTAAATATTTCTAATACTTTATAAATACTGAATAATGAATATTTAAACAAAAAGAAAGGTAAGGGGGGTATTTATGTGATGTTAATGTGTGCATAGGTATAGGAAAAAATAAAATTAAGGAAAAACAAAAAGGAAAAACCCCGTTAGACGAGAAAGTAGAAGAAAAATAGCATTGCTCTTGGTTTGTTAAGGAGTTCGATAAAAAAAAGTACCCGTAAATGTTGTTTTGTTTAGGTGATTGTTTTTTTTTGTATGAGTGTGTGTGGGGGGGGTTGCATGGTGATAATGTGTAATCTGTACGCAGGTATCTGTAAGGATATCAGTACTTAAATTTCTGATCATCAGTGGTTAATGTTTGTATTTGGTTTAATATCTTTTCAAACGATTGCCTCGTATAGAGAGAGACGCTATATTTTGAAAACTAAAAGCAAACGGTGTGTAATCGGCTTCGGTTTCTGATGTTAAAAACTTCCTGTTTAAATTGTTGTATCAATGTACAGAATAGTTAACAAACCGTCCCCTTTATCTTAAGGGTTACTTTCAAAATAATATGCAGCTTACTAACCCTGCGGAAATAACAATATTATTTACAAAACCATCCTTTTTTTTTTATAAGACTGCAGTTCTATGTTAACGATTCTATAGATTCAGCTAACAGCTTAATATATTAATAAACTCGAGAAATTGAAATTTTCGCCAGTATTCATATTATTAATCCATACCAGGAAAAAAATCTGATCAAACTGTTAACTTTGAAGCGGGTACTCTTTTGCTAATGTTTATAAAATTATCCGAGCGTTCGTTTTGTTTTTGTGCGTGTTAAGTTTTCCCCAATTAACAATTATAATTGTTTTGTTGCGAAAGAAGATTAGCTATTACTAGCGGAGAAACCCGACATTTTCCGGGATTTATGAATATTTCACACTGCATATTTTTTTATTGTCATCCAAATCGGTGAAAGCGCACATTTCACACTCACATTTCTTGATTGCCTTCTTTAGTTTGAAAACCGTCGCGGTGCACCTGAATAAAGTTTCACCTGCATCCGCGCACTCATTAGTCCACATACATGATAGTTTACATTGCACTGTAGAGAACTTGATTTCATGAATAATTTTATTTATAATGGCTTTCATTAAAGTTAGAAATGCAAAAGTCAAGTATCATACTTCAATTGTGCTCTTAACAGACATATTAATTTCGAACGCGCCCCTGTCTTATCAAAGCGCCTACTGCTGATTTGATATGCCTGGCGGTACTAATTGTACTGACATAATGGATTTGGTAGGGTTATAGATTATGATGAATAGTTAAAAGAATATAGAAAGAAAGCGAGTGATATATAAGTAATTAAGTTATATATTTTTATCGCTATCTATTGAAAGAGTTCCACGCTGGCTTGTTAAAAGAATCCGCAAACTAGCTCCTTTTTTGCTTGATCGTGATTGGCCCTTAATACAAATGCTAAGCACCTACCCCTTCCAGTGTAAATACTATTAAAATACTTACGTTTTAGGGGAAGCCTAGCTCTTCCTTAAGCAAAAGGAATGGGAGCTTTACCTGCACATCTTCAACGGTCCCAATTTTTAATTGCCATGTTTACCTATTTATTCTCGTTTTAACATTTGGACCGGTGACATTTATACAGTGCAATTTCTGCCGGTGCCATTTTACCTAAATCAATCTAAGAAATATATATATATATATATATATATATATATATATATATATATATATATATATATATAATGTGGATGTCTGTCTGGCTGTCTGTGTACATTTCCCGACACTATAACTCTGTCAATTTTCAGTCTACATACACGAAATTTGATATGCAGAGTATTGAAATTTGGGAAAATCTTTGTAATCTGTTTTTGGCCATATATTTAGCTGTTTAGCGGTTAAAGTTCAATGATTTGACCTTTGGGAGCTCTACCAAACTCCTCCGACAATTTTGGGTAAAAACAATTGAAATTTTAGATATTTCCTTGGAGATGGATCCAACTTAATAACTTTATTTGAGCCCAAAACCATAAATGTTTAGGGATCATAATAAGGGTCAAATTAAAAAAAAATGACTTCTGCGGTCTTTATCAAATTACGCAGACAATTTCTGGTCTAAACTTTTCAGAGATACAGCAAGCTTTTTGATCGGTTGGGGTCGAAAATTTTAGCTACTAATATATAAATGCATGTATTTCGGTTTGCATGTCTGCCTAAAACTTTGACAGAGGCGGTGGATTTTTACAAGATCAGTATGGTCTTACCGCTCGACCCTTCAGACGATAAATACCGAAAAATTTACTAAAAACATTCATTTCTTCGCCCTCAAGTGAACACTTTTCTACAGGGAGAGGTCGCTTTTTACACCGACATTTTCGAAATGCATCCCCTTTTTTCGACTGTCTAGCCTTAATTTAAACCTACGTCATTTCCGGTTTGTCGGTGGTCGTAACAGCAAGACGTCACGTGTTTTCCCATTCTTTTCCGCCTTCGCGGTACAGGTTCGAGCTTGCCTTCCTACTAGCACTGCTTTTTTTTTTTTTTTTTTTTTTTTTTTTTTTTGCCCAACATGCACCTGCGGACACCCGCGCAACGCCGGCCACCCATGCTAGTATAATATATATATATATATATATATATATATATATATATATATATATATATATATATATATATATATATATATATTGATTTTTGATACATACGTTCCATAAAACTAAGCTTTCTTAAATGTACACATAGTTGGATTATATTAATAAAGTTTTGTGTAGAAAAATCTACATTTGGCAAGTATCATTTATTGTGAGTTCACCTTCGTTGGTAATTGATCATGTTGTTTCAGCAGGATACAGCCACAGACCATACAATGCGCAATTTGATCAATTTAACAAAAGAAATGTTTGATGAATGAATCATTTCAGGGAATGGACCTATCAACTGGTCAATTCGTTCATGCGATTAAACCGCATTAGATGATGTTTCTTTTGTATAGTTTATGTCGCATACGGACACTAATTACTTAAACACAATATATTGCTTCCAAAATTAGATTCCTAGAGTTATGTCTGAAATATAAGCGGATTTAATGCGACAAATGTAATATGCAAAAATGAGGAGTCTCTATTGTGTATATCTGTAAAAGAAAATCCTACAAATAATCCAAATTTTAAAAATCGAAACTACAATTCTTCAGATTTTGAACAAGTACTGGTGACCTTGAAAGGCGTCACGCTACAAGAATCGATCGCCCGGTAGTATCCGAGATCGATAGTTTCCAAAATTCGTATTCTTAATCTAAGAGAATATTAAAAAGAAAAAAAAACACGAACATTTGTAACCGGCCAAGTGTGAATTTGGGATCAACGGGGGATGTCAAATGGATCGATTAAAAGAAATATTAGCTTGGATCGATACAAGACTGAAGCGCCCAAATCGTCAAAGGAAATATATATAAAAGAAAAAGTTTATGTCGACGTGGAGATACTCGCTTCCGCGAGGTAACTATCTATCTATTTATCCATCTGTATGAAACGTAATCCACATAGAGTAATGTTTCGGTGTATAACAACTCACTAGTATTCGTAGAAAGCACATTTATCTATCATATAATATCATAGTGTGTATGCGTGATTTGTTTTGTTTCTCAAAGGTTACGAATCGGCTGTGGCCTATCTTTTGAAAATTTCACATGAATGCAATGTATATGTCTGGCAGTGTTCTTCGATATGTTTTCTACAGAAAGCCATCCAATGATTATCAAAAAAAAAAAAAGCGATCTTAAAAACAGTGTTCCTCACTCATAGATAAAGTGTATATTTTTTACAAGAGAATATGTTACCTTACACCGGTCAAGGACAAGAAATAAAATGTCAAGAAATAATTTCTTCTTAAAAACAGCTTTATTATAATCTGTAGACGTAGCTTAGTTGTAAAGTATTCGACTATTGGTTGAATGGTGTCATGTTTATTCATTGTTCTTATCAATTTCTGCGAACTGGTTATAAGGCATTATACTGGATGACAAACATTCACTTGTTATTTCATATATGCAAACTGAGAGATTTTTTTTTCGATTCTGTCAATCCTTTTAAGTGCAATTGTCTGAATCTTTCTTGCGCCTAGTTCACGTGTTATATTTGCCAACTAGTCTTCAGAATGGGCGTTGCCAGGTACAGTTTTTCATATAATTGTTACACTTATCTTGTAACAGTGATGGCAACCCTAACTCTAACTCTAACCCTAACTCTAAACCCCCACCTGATAGATCTTTCTCAGATTCCATTTGTTTTTCA
>NC_136501.1:104359915-104364915 GCF_053919585.1 Euprymna scolopes | reverse complement strand
GTCCATAATAATCCAAAGGCAGAAATCAATGTAATAATTCACCAAAATATGTAGAAGGAAAAAAAAAGAAAAGATTCAATAATATTAATAAACGAAAAATAAGATGTGATTTTCACTCTACTTCCGAGACAAAAATATTAATAAGAAATATAAGAATATATATATATATATATATATATATATATATATATATATATATATACTAAAAAAACGTAAGCGTTCTTTATATATTGACAAGTTAATTCTGTCTTTTATGAAATTCGATTTTTAATTTGGTGCGTGTACCTTTTGTTATAAGATACCATGTACAATAGAAATATACAAAATTAACTTTGCAATCTTTGTACATTTCAAGGCATACCCATAATTCTTATTGTATTATTCTCTAAGAAAATAAATCATGCCAACAACACATTATTTATTATTCATTAAACATAGAAAATAAATTGCTTGAATGGGCTGAGATTAACATTACACGTTTTTTTTTAAATTCTTAGTCACCCACAATAACGTCTATTACCATTAGAACGTAAGGGGGTAATCTTTGGGACCCTGTTTAGAGGATATGGATGTACTGTCCGTTTAAAATACATTTGAATTTGTGTATATCATTACAGTCAGGGAATCGGGTAACTTAAAGGGAATTCCAAAGTCTAGCAATTGGAGGAAATGAGCTATTTGATTCTAAATTTTCTGGTGTCAAGTGTTTCTATAGTGAAAATGTGTTGTGTTTTTAGCTAAATATGTTTATTTGGCGTATGTACGGCGATGATGACCAGGAGAGATGAGTTCCTCGCCACATATTTCACTAAAATGCTTGAAAACAAACACAGAGTTGTAAAGATGTAGCGAAGGGACAGTGTTTGAAGCTAAGGTGACAATGCGAGGCCTATTAGATTTGAGATTTATCTGGACTCTTGTTTTAATTAGTCAATCATTTTTTTCTTAATGGTATTAAAATCTCTATTGACAATGCGTGAGTATACGTTATATATTCATCGCATTAAAAGAGATATTTATTGACATTGGTCTTTAAAATATAGATTCTATCGTAAAAATATAAATGTCAGCAGAAAGAATATTGTCATGTTTGTAGTGCTGTGGAAAGACTCTACTGGAATAGTAAGCCCTACTATAACGATGCATAAAAACGGTTAATTGGTTAAAATGACTAGATACAAAACAATGAAGCAAAGCAGAGTGTGTACAATTCTTTAAAAAAAACATGTCCTTATCTTTATTATAAAAGAATGTGGACTTTGCCGGCGTCCATGCTTGCTTGCTTGCTTGCTTGCTTGCTTGCTTGTTTGCTTCACTCATGTTTCTGTGCAATCAGGTGTATATACGTATATGTATGGGTGTGTGTGTGTGTGTGTGCGAACAGGTGCATATCTTAAAAATGATAAAACACTGCGAACGTCTAGGCGTCATTGCTGGCTTACTTGAATATTATAAATATTGGTTTCGGTTTCGAGTCAAGTTAGTAGCACCAAAGTATGATTTTTTTTAACTTTTATAAAACAGGACTACATATTGGGTAAAATAAAATCTAAAAAAAAAAAAGATAGAACACCTTCTTTATAATAATAAATACGAAAACTTCATGAACTGAAATATCATATTTAAGCGTACTTTCCAAATAGGCAACATACGCTGCCATCTCCTTGTACTAATTATCGCCTATGCTGAGTCTGGCAATATGACTTCTACGTCAGAGAAAGCGCAGCGAAGTAAAAAGATGGGGACACTCAAATTCCAGATACGCTGCCGAACTTAAATTATAGAGGATATTTCTAAAATTCATGAAGAATACTTTGATAAAATAATGTTTCATAAAATCTGGTTTCATAACAATTTAAAAAGCATTGTTTAATATTTCATTATTTAGTATGTTTAAATCTAATTAAAAAAAAAAACTCACTATGTCCGTTTCTCTGCCTGTCTCCATCTTTTTCAACCAGCATTGCTATCGAGACGCGAGGTCGCAGTCACGACGAGGGTCAAATAGTTGTCACTCTGTGGACCGTTCTTTTCTGCATTTTAACTATTAAAATAACTGAAAGGGGGTCGAATTTGAAAAGAATTTAAGTTTGCAGATGTTCGTCAACACAAAGTCCTCCTGTACTCATTCGTTAAGACGCATTTATACGCTATAGTTAATTCATTTTTAACTATTTCTTATACATTGTGCGATATCTCAAACGGCGACGACTAAAGATGCAGGGCTATATTTTTTGGTTTTGATTCTAGCAAATGACACTCAAACTTGCGAGTTTATATTTACATTATTTTCAAAATCAAATCTGAAGTTGAGGTCACCGGTGGAAGTTTATTATTTCATCGAAACTACCTTAGTTATTGTCGTGAATATGTAAGTTGTAAACCTAATATTTAATAAACACAGATATACAAACACACACATATATGTGTGTGGTTGTGTACATATATACATGTGTGTTTTATATTTGTATTTTATCTGTCTGTAGATAATTCTGTTCAGAAATGTATTGTATATTATTTAATTGAATTCGTGATTGAGACGACTATTATTTTATTAATTTATGTATTGCCGACTATTATTCTCATCTTTCGTAGTTTTTGTTTCACGACGTTTCGGCCAACTATTCCTCTGGCTTTGTCAGGTGGTAACCGCGATGGGATAATAAATTTCGAATCTCCTATCCGCATCCTCAGCAACTAATGCCTTCTATAGTTGTTACCTCCTACCACAAGCCAAAGGAATAGTTGGCCGAAACGTCGTGAAACAACAACTAAGAAAGATGAGAATAATAGTCCACAATAAATTAATAAATGTATTGCTTTGAAATAGATATCATAGATTCCTGTGACATCAGTTTAATCAGTACCACCTTAACATTATATAGCAGCATCAAATTGCTGCTTAATAAGAAAATATAGCCGTTGGGTTCTAGCTACTACTTCAGATAAAAACTGGTTAAATTCCTCATAACGCTCTAAAATATAGTCTATAAGGGAAGAATGTTGTTTTAAACGTATTTGTACCTCTGTATTTTTCATCGTTAGAAATTGACTATATATTTCCACTGTGTTTCTTGGCTAATCTAATCATTCTTTCTCTGAAGTAGTTCGCACGCTATAGGCACCCAATACAAAATTTATCAAAACTACGTTAACGATAATATTGGCATAATAGTTTAATAGTACGATAATATATATATATATATATATATATATATATATATATATATATATAATTTTTATTGGCATCCTAGACTTTTGATTTTGCGATGTTGAATATTTTACAACGGGTTGTACAAAAAGTAAGGCATACTATTGTAACCTCAGAAACTACCAAGTTGAAGACCTACGAATATGGGAGTGGTTCCATTAAAATAAACTATAGTTGCGTTTCCAGAATGTATTTTTTGCATAGATACCCCCATTCTCGATTCAGTTTGTAACCCTTACTTTCCTTTTCATCAACATCGCTTTGAGCGACATTGGAACCTAATGGAAATGAATGTATCTCGTCTTAGGGAAGCACCATGTCTTAGAAAAGTTTCTGAGGTCGATCTGATATTAAACATATACATTAAATCTGTTGCCAAGATCACTCGAAAAATAGTTGGATCATTAACCGTTTCAGT
Source organism: Euprymna scolopes (assembly GCF_053919585.1). Lineage (NCBI taxonomy): Eukaryota > Metazoa > Mollusca > Cephalopoda > Sepiida > Sepiolidae > Euprymna > Euprymna scolopes. Next base: position 104,361,286 of record NC_136501.1, on the reverse strand, counting down.
AAGTATCTCAGTGGCGATGGAATCCTCTATAGGTATAAACGCCTAGTGCGTCGTTTGCTTTGATAGAATAAAAACTGGCCTCAAAACTTACCACGTTATATCGTTTCTCTTCCCTGCAAGCACTTTCGCACAAAAGAGACGTTACTAGACCGGCTTTGCTCTATCGTTATTTCCATGCAGGTACTCGTCTGAGTTCCAGTCTATTATTTTCGTGTTAAATGTAAATAAATTACAGCGGGTGTGTGTTTAATATTACATTTTCTTCTCTAACATTACTTTTTTTGTTCTATTTCCGGTCTATTTTTTTACGGGATACGTTTCTCCTATTATTATTTTGTCTGGATGAATCAGAGCGAATTTAAAATTGCATTTACTAATAAGTAAAATCGTGCATTCATAAGTTCAAAGTTTCAACTTTCTGCTGCAAATATAAACGGGCTCTGACTCTCAGACCCTTGTATAATCGTTGATCAAAAACAGAGATGGGTCAACAAATTCCTGGTAAATAGATACTGGTGCTGACTATGTAAAAAGATTGTGGAGCGCAAAAGCCTCTTCGTGTTTTGATACTGTTTTTCTCAATCCTGAACAAATTTTGCTAAAATATAAAAGCTTTTATTTGGGATCGACTTTTGTATGGCAAAGCTCACTTCGAACGTCCATGCACATTTATAGTTCATCGCTATTAAAATGCATTTAAAAAAATAGTTTCTATGAAGAAAAAAAAATGTGGAGCACAAAAGTCTCTTTTCTGCTACCACTCTCGTTTATGTCGCTCGTGAACATTTTTGTTAAAAATGAAGTTTTTCTTAAGGACCGAGTCTTCTGTTGCAAAGCTCACGTCATACATCCATGCACAGTTAGGGTTCATCGCTATTCAAATGCACTAAGAAAATTCGTTACAATGTTGAAAAATAAATACGTGAGCACAAAAAGGTGACTTGTTTTAATGGTATCACTCCATCTACGTATTTATACGGCTTTTTTTTTTCAGTTAAAAGAATTTAGAGGACTAACTTTTTTAATTGTTCTCATATTTCTACATCAGCAAATCAATGTTTTTTTTTTTTTTCTGGTTCAAGCGCTGTATCTTTAAACATGTTTCTACTTTTTGTTTTTGTAAAAATTTATATTTTAGGTCCAATCAACCTTGATATTGTTTTACTTTCAAAAAATGACAGAGGTTTTTATAAATTTGTCAATTTGTAAATTCCAATATATATATTATTTTTGTTATGTTTAATGTTATTATAAATTTAATTTGGTCTTATTCCGAATGTAAATTCGCGCAATCTATATATCTATAAATGTGAAAATGTATGTCTGTGTGTGTACATTTCCCGACCAAATAACTCTGTCAATTTTCAGTTC
>NC_136501.1:104307415-104354915 GCF_053919585.1 Euprymna scolopes | reverse complement strand
GGGGGCGGTAAGAGAACTTAATATTAAGGGAAGTAAGTAGGAAGTTCTTCCTTCAATTTTGATGCAAATGTGATGTTTCTCCTCGGATAGAATTTGGGATAATAACGACTGCAGGTTTCTCAAATATCATACGTATGTTATATAAGATAGTGGCTAATAGTCTACACATAATAAATTTGTATGTGTTATCTGTTTTTCAAAACTTCAGTATTTTGGCCAAAGGTGAATTTCTTCAATGAAAATATGATATATAAAGAAAATGCGTGTGGTAATTATAATTTTAATGTGGCTCTTCTCGCAATTATTAAAATATGCTGGATTACTACATTTTTATATATATGAATTTTACTCCATTTTATTTCGTTTCTTATAGTTTCGCACAAATGTTAAGTGTTATTTTAATAATATACACCTCTTTATTTAGTTATTCATACGCGCATTATACACGTGTGAGCATTCATGAAAAATTGTGAAAAGTAATGAATTCAAACAGATATTTCATAAGTAGTGGTATTTAAACAATATATACATATATATTTATGTGTGCGCCTTCCTGTATATATATATATATATATATATATATATATATATATATATATATATATATATATAAGCTTCTACAAAGTCTCAAACAACAGGTTCCTTTTCACCAACCGTCAATGGATCCTTTCTAAACATTTTGAGATACCTTCAATAAAGTGATACATTCTTTCAATTATCAGAAAATAGTAAAAATAGCATAATTTACAAAATATGTGTTCAAATTCCCCAGGAATCAGGGAATTAAGGCACCTTATTATGCTCTTGCAGATTACCAAATTTTACCTCTCCTCCCTCCGTTGCAATTTCGAAGTTAAAACAATATCGACGTGCAATAAAGACATTACACAAGGTTGATATATATATATATATATATATATATATATATATATATATATATATATATATACTAATTTTAGTAAATTTATGTAGAATTACTAAAAAAAATGTGATGTTCGACAATAGAGTACGATTTATTATTAAAGTGTTTTTCCTTAACCTGCGGGCTTTCGATGAATGGCTCATCTGATCGGAGAAATGTTAACGGCAAAATAAATATGAGTAATTAAAAATTATTGGCACTTAAATTAAAGCTTAGAATTGAAATGACGGTGTAAAATGAAATAATGAAGTACCAGGAAATGTTGTAAAATCCAATGAATACTTTTATATTCTAGTATGAATTGCATATTTTTAATAGCATATTCCAGACTGGAAAGTAACATTTAAGTCATGTATATTTTGTAACTGAATATTTTTAATGTGGTAGAATTTTTATATGTATATATATATATTTATGTGGTAATATATTTTTATGACTCCTTTAAATTAAAAAATCATACAGGAATAGTTCTGGAATAAATTAATTGAAAGCCAATTTTATGTAATTTTGGCGATAGTTTTTCTGTGGTAAATTAATCTGTGATACACACACACCCACACACACACACACACACATATATATATATATATATATATATATATATATATATGCACATATATATATATATATATATATATATATATATATATGGCTGGCTAAACACCGAAAATCTATAGGTTAAGTAAATATACTTATTGAAATTTATTCTTTGTCTTTCATATCATAAAAATACTAGATTTGAAATGTTACTGTTTCACATAATAGATTTTTAATTACTAAAATATGACATATGTTAAAAAGTTTAAAGATGTTTAAATTATAATACAACGTTGACTAATTAAGAGGCGGAGACATTCTCAAATGCCCTCATGGGCGTTTTATGTACAAATGAAATCTAGATTTTTTTTGTTAATTTATATCCAGGTCAATAACCGTTTGGCCGTATCTGAGCGGAATTTAGTTTTAAAAGGGAAGTATTGGAGAGATGTGGGTAAAAAATGCGTGGGATTCGGCAGGTTAAAATCTTCCTAGTACAGGGATTTGAATATATAAAGCAGACGCATGGAGAAGGCGGCACATAATTGGTGTATTGACTGCGCATTGAGCGTTCTTTTTTATCTGCTTGGGATAGTCCTATAAATATTTAAACTAATATGTAATGGCAGACTTTAAATATTATATCGGAGAAGATATGAAATAGTTTACAATATAGAATAAAGTTATCACACGACATATGCATAAAAATACCGAACACTCGATGCAGACGTGTGAGCAATTGAGGACAATAATAAAATAAGTTTCATAGCAATGCATCTCATAGCAAAAAATAGATATAAACAACACGGTCAATAGCACTTAGTCTGGACTAAATTAAGACGTTTTAAATGATTTTTACACTTTTTTATTTCTTGCGATATACATAGAAAAAGAGCTAACACAGAGAAAAGAAGGTAACAAAATAAATGAGAGACCAAGAAAGAAAATCGACAAAAGTTGAAGTTGCAAAATTTATGTATGCATTTCAAATTAGATGGGCGGAAAACTCTCTAGAGACTTTGCAATTATAATTTTATCATGAGAAAATCGATAGTACATTTAATTCCAAATAATTTTGACGCTTATAAAGGGTACACAGCTGAGTATTATTAACATTCGTGTAAAACAAAGAATATTTCATAGCGTAGTGGTCAACGATGAGTGGGGCAAATTAATATATATGTCCAAGGTGACCCCCCCCAAAAAAAACGGGCCCGACTCTACTTAGGCCCCGTTTCTTAGTGTTTTGTCCGAATGAAATGAAACTTTGGTCATAACTAGTTTATTATATTCAAAACATCACATAAAACACTAGGGTCGTTGACTGTAAAATGCTCAGAAAAACAATTGAATGCCCTCTGTTTTTTAGGGGGTGTCACCCTGTATTTTTTTCAGAGTCGGTGAATTTAAATTCAAATAAACGACAGTAAAATCGATTTATTGTATTGATATTTAATTTATTCCAAAGGTAATTTTTTGGCATTTATAATTTTAATTGCATTTCGGAGATATGCTTCAGCACATCACACTAATAAATGGCAATCTAGAAAGATTTTTTCACAAATTCTACTTATTATAAAAGTCTATATTTTAGCAATTACTCGTCCAATGCTGTCTATCAAGTGTTTTTGTGCTTTGGGTGACGCATCGTAGAATAAAGCTGTACATATCTCCTAAAAGATGAGTTGTTGGGTTAACTCGCTCAACGGAAGGGATTTTAGTCGGTTCGTTTACTGAAATTTTTCCTACATGAAATGTTTCTCTTAAAAAGATTGATGGGATGATTTGCAATTCACTAACGTTACACGAAAATCAGTAGCTTCATGATGAATTGGCAAATAACATAGCTGATAGTTACAAAATCTGCAGTTATAGAAATTGAAGTTATTTTTGTATACATGGAAGTCACCACTTATCAAGGCCTGGTAGCAACTCGGGGAGTAGGATTATTGCGTGCACAGTAATCAATGGGATAGTATCGTAGTAATCATTAGTATTGGAGATTGTATAGGGTGTCTTACTTAAGGGGAGATTTGTCAGGAATTTGTTTACGTTGAACTTGAATACATCCAAGTTGTAGTCAGGTGAGAAACAGGAAAACGGAAGAGAGTTCCATAGTCGTGCACTTCTAAGAAAGAAGATCTGTTCATGGAATCTACGTTTTGATTTAGGCACAGATAAAGAGTAGGGGAAATTAATGACAGTAGTTTCAGCTAGACGGGTATTTTTCGTGAAAGATTGGCGGGGGGGACCAGAGATTGCAGCTCAGAAGATGGAAATAACGATAAACCAAAGACAGGTTCGCAACGTCTCTTCTGTGGGAAATAGGCTGCAGGGAAAAGAAAAGAGCACCCCCCCACTAAGCCACGAAGTCTATAAATATAACATACATATATATGCACACAAATATATATATATATATATATGTGTGTGTGTGTGTGTGTACTTTTTTAGACTTTGTGGCTTATCTCGTTTTTTGTTTGTTTACAGAAAGGCGATTTGAACACTGTAAAGGTGATGGCGTATGTCTATTTAAATAGAAATTCCGACGGGTTATTTGTGGACGTCGCTTCCGTGGTCGAGTGGGAGAACTGCCGACTGTCAACACGACGGTTCTTGGTTCAATCTTCGGCTTGGGAGAGATGCTAGTCTAGCGGCACTGATGAGTTGTGATACAACGAAACAGGACTGCATGTCGATGACTACAAATATATATATATATATATATATGTATATATATATATATATATATATATATATATATATATATATATATAATCATTCAAACACGGTAGTTGTGGCAGTTTTAGTGATTTAGAACCGTTTAAAACTGTACCGTCCACTCACTTTTCTACCAAATTTCAACCAATTATTAAAGTTTTTAGATCACCTTCTCAGCTAAGTTTTGAAAATAAAAATTCACTTTGCGTTTAGTAAAATAAATGTAATGATAAATTTACTTATGGAGGTGAGTGACGTTTTTTATGACTGGTTTTGATAACAATCACGTCGCTTCAAGGACTCCTGTGCCTACGAGTTCGCCTCTCTCGCGACAAGTGAAGTAACATGTGTAAACAGAGAGAATGAAATAATTAAAGGGAGATTATTGAGACTATTTTATTGAATGCCGACGAGTGCCGTAAATTGTTATTAAATATGTGTATGTTATGTATATGGAGGCAAAAAATAAGTCTGAAATTAAATGAAGACCAAGTGAATTTACTGGATGCCTGAGAAAATCATGGACTACAATAGAAAAACGCAAACATGAAAAGTAATGTGATTAACCTTAAGCATGGAAAAGTAAAGGATCAGTTCTTAAAACTGGAAAAGTAAAAGACAAGATATTATAGTAAAAAATATAATAAAATAATAACCTAAAATATTGCAGATATAAGGATTTTTTTTTTAAATCAATTTATAACATTATATAAACAATTCTTCATGCTGCAAGATATTAAGTTATAAATTTATTATATTTTTTATTAGAATATCGTGTCTTTTTCTTTCCAGTTTAAATAACGTTTTCGTTTATTTGTCACTGTTAAAATTTTACCATATCTGTTTTCATGCTGGTATGTTTCTATTTAAATATATATATATATATATATATATATATATATATATATATATATATATATATATATATATATATATATATATATATACGCCATCACTTTTACAGTGTTCAAATCGCCTGTCTGTAGACAAACAAAAAACGATATATATATATATATATATATATATATATATATATATATATATATATATATATGACACATCCTCATAATACTACGTTTTTTCCACAGCGCCCTTGGATGTCAGGGCCTATTATTTGGGAAAACTTTGCAGAGGTTCTAATGTGGGATGTTTAGCAGCAAGATGCCTCTGCACATTACACATAAACTTCTGCAGCTCAGTGGACGGAATTTCAATGTTCTAACATGAAATTAACGCATATTCTTTTCATTGTTTTGATGCTCGAGTATGTATCCGACACAGTTAATCAACCGAAAACCATATCACTCTATATAAAAGCATATAAGATATCAACGGATACGCACTAGAGAGTGGGAACAATGAAAAAAATGCTGTTCTCCTAGCCCTAATCATTACTGAACACAATCATTGTTTTTTTTTCGGTTCTACTATTAAAGGTTTGCTAGACAAGCTAAACATTAACATACTTTCTATATGAAGTGCAATCAGAAAGATTTATCAAAATACGGCATGACTTGTAATCAGACAACCCTACACACCATCTTTGAAACGAACGATCATTCCTTTATTAATTGAAAAAATTATTGAATAACATATAAAATGCATGATGAATTAGGGATAACGAAACATACGAGGGGCTAATTACTATTTTTGTGTCGTTAGAATTGATCAAGAGATTGCATTGTTGTGATACCTAAAGTAATGCCTTCGCGACTCGAACATGTTATTCCTCTGTTCTAGATCTTAATGGTGTAAGTCTCTAAGAAACAGAACAGTTTTCATGGACTTTCGTCAGAAGCAGAGATGTGTATTTGAATCTCTGGCAAATGCGCATTGGGAATCTCTGTGGCTATGTAAGAAACACTAAAATTTAGAGCAAAAAATGTGGTTTGGGTTAAGCGTTTTACTCTCGACTTATTCCAATAAGATTTAAAAAAAAGGACTCTTTACTTTGGATACAACTTGTGCATTAAAAAGCAGGAAACGAAAGTCTATGCACAGCAAACGGTACTCGCTGAGAAAGGTGCATTGCGAATAGTGGTGATAATGTACCCAAAGAAAATAAGAAGCATAGAATGGTCGCTCGTTTATGGAATAACTCCCTCCTTCGTTTGTCTCTAAATTCTTTAGTTAAAAATAGACTTTACTTTGAAGATTTGTATTAATTTAAACAAGGGGCAGTAAATCATTCATTAAAAGAGCACCTGCAGAAAAGATTTAATTTAAAGAGCACCTGCAGGAAGGCTCTCCTTTAAAGGACAGCTGAAAGAAGGCTTCCATTAAAAGGGCACCTGCAGGGAGACTTTCATTAAAAGGGCACCCTCAATCTGAGGAGCTTACTACTTTTGGAAGGAGCACATCACCCAATGCACTGATAACCCAGAGACCTCTATGATGTCATAATATAAAAAAGTACTTGCGCTATATCTTCACGATAATACTGACTAAAATATATAGAAGGCCTAAAAGCCTAGTCATTTACTTTACACAACAGAAGCTGTAATTGTATTGCTACCACTGTTTTACGTTAACAAAATAGAGCAAAACATCCAACGAAATTCGAACCAACAAACATTTGCAACGTTTACATAAGTTATACATTTTTGTAGATCGATGGGCAGACACACGATGCCCATGGGAATATACATGTACGATGGACAGACGCAGATCTCTCGTAGGTGTTCGTGTTCTGGATAGTATTATATATTTAGCATTCGTTTTGTTTCAGATTCGTTATTGTTGCTGATTTGTTATGGGTCTTCTTTTGTCTTTTCTTTCCATATTCCTCTTTTTGTTTTGCGTTGCCAATAATTTTTATTTGCGATATTGTCTTTCACCAAACAGAAATTTTGCTGAGCGTGTTTCTCCTCTAAGACTACTGGCGCCGAAGTGGCACGAATTTAATACCAGCGATGCATTTTGCCGTCGGTAGAGTTCTTACAAATAATAAACTCCCCCAAACGTACAAACGTCGATTTTGTGTTGAATTGCAATCTACAAACGCACACATACGCACACTCATATGTGTGTGTGTGTCTGTGTATATGCTTATGTGAACATTTATATACATGAACGTATGCGTGAATATGCATATGTATACCTACATTTATTAATATATTTATATGTATATAATCCTATTGTCAAATTTCTCGAACTTTGTATTAAATTATAAATTTACACTGACCTCAATTGCACAAACAATGACACACAAACACACAACCATATATACATATATATATATATATATATATATATATATATATATATATATATATATTAGTCTTCACGCGAAAGCGCAGGAAAAAAATGTTTTAAATCATAATAATAATAGAATAATAATAACAAAGTCTTTCACTAGCGAGGACTACTATTGAGCCTAACCAGTCCTTTTGAAATTTTCATCTCTATTTTTTTCGTTATCTACTGAATATTTTTGATGAAAACTATATGAAATATTTTCCTAATTATATTGTAAGATTTTTTATTCTGAAAGAATTTTTTAAAAATTAACCCGCAAAAGTTATTTTAAAGTTTTTTGTTACAAAAATTCAGATTTTCTCATTATTCAGACATATATGACAAAGTGTAAGTTGCAAAAAAGAGTTGTGATGTGAAGAGAATTACAAACTGAAATAGAGAATATTCAGACCTCTAATAATGCAAAGAGGGGTTTGCAAAATGAGTTGTGGTGTGAGGAGAAATACAATCTGAAATAGAGAGTAGGAGAGTTTTTATAAATGCATGCAAAATCACATTTATCTTTTTTTTTAATCCAAATTAATAAATTAAATAAAATATAATGTTAAAAAGAGAGGATACAAGTTAGAGGAGCATTTTATCCAAGGCATGAAAATTGTTAAACAAAATGTTTTTACTATAGGCTTTAAAAATAAAGGTACAAGATTCAATTTGAAATTTATTTATCTTCAAAGTGCATTTTTATACATTTTACAAAGTAAGGTATTAAATTTGTAAAATTTATAAAAGTACACTTTGAAGATAAATAAACTTCAAATTGAATCTTGTATCTTTATTTTTAAAGCCTATAGTAAAAACATTTTATTTAACACTTTTCATGCCTTGGATGAAATGCTTTTCTAACTTATATATATATATATATATATATATATATATATATATATATATATATATATATATATATATACTTTTGTGTAATAAACTTGACACTGAACTTTAAAACGTATCTCGTACAAAATTCCTATATATGTCTGTAAAAGTGAGAATGTGTGTCAGGACACTTCTCAACCAATATACTCAACGAATTTTAATCTACCCACTTGAAGTTTGGTCTATTGGGTAGCCAGTCATGTGAAAAAAATGTTTAATCGGTTTTCGCCCGGAAAAGAAGGTGCTTAGTAGTAAAAATTGAAATTGAAAAATTGCTATTAGTGGGCTTCAGTCTTTTTTGTCTGTGGGTTAAATGTATCACAACGGCATATGCGCGATTGTGAAACATAAATGCTAACATTTTGAGAAAATTGGCTTCCGTAGTTTTCAATGGTCTTGTTTATATCTACGCCATGGAAGCCCCTTCTTTTTCTCTTTCTTTTTTTTTTGCTTTAGTTTTTCCTTTTTGTTTAGCCTCCCTGATGGCCACATTCCTACTTTCCATCTTCCTCAACCTTGTTTATCGCTTTGGCATTTTATTTAATTGTTTTGTCTGGTTTTCTGGCTTGAATTCCTATCCAAGTTTAGTCGGTGCATACCCCTTTCACGGTAGAGGTTTCTAAATGCTGGAAAGCCGTCTAATCTAGCAGTTTATCCCCTCGAAGTGCTAGGCTTTGGAATTCCTTCATTGTTTCCGGATTTCTGTGTGTATTGAAATAACCTGAGGAGAAAATTTAATAAAATGATTTAAAATTATGTATATTGATTATATTACTTCGATTATTAGATCTTGAATATTATTGTCATTCTCGTCCCTGTCAACATTCTGAAAGACCTTTACAATCTACGGCTATGTAGTATATACAAAATAAATTGGCCCATCCATGTCAGAATCTATAGGTAACTATCTCCGACACACACACAGAAAATGTGTCGTATATACAAGTAGAAAAAAGTATTTCTAAATAATACCATTTTCTAATGTTGTGTTTGAATTGATTTCAATATAATAATATTAGAACACCATTAGTTGAACAGAAGTTATGAATTTACCAATAACTTGCGGTAAGGCGTTGTTATGTAACGTTATTTATTTTATTATCAGGGAATCGAAGTAAGATTTTCTACAAACCTAATCTAGCCGGTGCTATAGTCCACGACGTTATCCATACGACAACACACGAACCCTCTCTATGCAAAGATGTTCCGGTTCATTTGGGAGCTCATGAAGACTTCGTTGTCGTAACTAGTCAGGATATAAATGTCAGCTTCCATGACCGGTTGTATTCAATTTCGCGTGCAGTGCCCCATGCGAATTTCCCGGTGATTAATTAAGGATCCATCTCGGAGGTTATGTCCTTGGTCGCTGTAGCATGTGGTGGGCGCAATATCGACGAAAAAGGGTATACAAACAAAACAAAACGAAAAAGGTTATACAAACAAACAAATATTTTCAATAAACCTCTGTCCTCTTTCTCTCTCTCTCTCTCTCTCTTTCACTATATAGGTGTGTATGTGTTTCTGTATACATACAGGAATACACCTATTTATTTATGCGTTATTATTGACATGGTTCATGTGTTTTATCACTTGAATCGAGAAGTGCCTACACAGGAGAGATTTGCTATGGGTTAGTGCAAACCTTGTTTCCCCTCACTCGCTTTTGTGGAGAAACACTAGAATTGTGCTGTTGTTTTTTTAAATAAATAAATGCGATGTTTTTAAGCATTGATGAAAAGCGTAAGGACATTTGATTTACTGCATAATATTTTTTTTCAATTAAAAAAATCACATACGCGCATGTCATACGACTACAAACAAACAAATATATATATATTGTGTATGTGTGTGTGTGGAACGATACATTTGTCGTCATAAAAAAACATTAGATTTATTGAAAACCTTCTATGAAAAAATCAATTGATTATATAGTAGAGATGACACCAATTAATTTTAATCGCCTTCAGCTACAATCATCGCCCCTAAACAGGTTTAGAACTGGGAGTATGCCTTTTCCACAAGACCCAACGTGTTCTAGGCGAATACTCGGCGATCAGGCTCGATTTGGTTTTGTGGGAGGGTCATGTTTGTGATGTTGTAGATGTATGAGCATACGAAGTAGTGCAGTGGGTTCAGGCCAGGGAGGACAAGTGCCAGTGAGAATAGAGTATAAAATCGTAACACTCCTTGTAAAGCCAAACCTCGTTTTCTTTAGAACTGTGAGCCAGAGCCGAGTCCTACAGCCCCACCGAGTGCCTGCTTGCGGTCACCTTGTAGCACCAGAGTATCACCACATTTTTCATTACATCAAGGTACATTTGGTGTTGACTTTCAATTCGACGTCCAAGATTTGGCTCTCACTTGAAACCATACCACAGACCAGAATCGTGGCTGGAAATTTCGTTTAACTGTTCTCTCTAGAGGTGAAATATCCGGATTTTTATTTGGAGGGGGCTGGCAATGGTTCTGTTGTCTTAACTTGGTTTGGTACAGGGAAAGAGTTCTAAAGTTGTGCACCTCCGATCATTCTGTTGAACTTTGTCACTTTGAGACATGACAGAAGGTTCCTATCGCTCTTGGGAGTTGTACACAACTGCCGAACTAATACACTGTCTGCAACAAAATAGAAAACCAGTTTTCATCAAACGAATATGGAAGCATGTCTTTTCTAAGGGGATAATGTCATCGTATTTCCATATATATAGTCTGCGGCATAATCACGTATACGCACCAGTTCCCGTCAGATCACCGACGTCCAAGGATGTAATACTGTTGCCATATCTTGGCAGGAGCAGCTAAAAACAGCCTATCTTGCCTTGACAGAGTACAAAATAGACTTCGTGACTTAGTGGGGGATGCCCTTTTCTCTACCCTGCAATCTCTCTCCCACAGAAGAGACGTTGCGAGCCTATCCTTGTTTTATCGTTATTTCCATGGCAGGTGCTCATCTGAACTCCAATCCCTGGTCCCTCCTCGCCAATCTTTGACGAAAAACACCCCTCTAGCTGAATCCACTGTAAAAAATTTCCCCCACTCTATATCTGTGCCTAAGTCAAAACGCGGATTCCATGAACAAAGCTTCTTTTTATAGAACTGCACGCCTGTGGAACTCTGTTCCGTCTGCCTGCTTCCCACCGGGCTACAACTTGGATATCTTCAAGTCCAATGTTAACAAATTCCTAATGAAGCGCCCCCTTAAGTAAACACTTCATCAAATCTCCACACTAACGTAATGTACTTGCAATAACCCTTATCCCTGAGTGGCTTCCGGGACTTGATCAGTGGTGATCACTGTGTAAAAAAAAACACACTCATACCGTTTCCTCTTAACTACTAACAAAATAAATAGCCCCGAAAATATGTGTTTTTTTTTTAAATTGTGTTACAAATAAATAATCAACGCGACAATAAAATGTATTTCTTTACTGTGTACGTTTTTTTGGGGGGGGGTTCCACGTTCAAATTTAAAGATATATCAAAATTTGTATCTAACTTTAAGTATTATGACATCTGTTCAGTGCACATTTACCTATAAGTATGGCAAACCACTTATAATTCAATGGGTGTACAGTGTTTTTTTTAATAAAAAATTATAAACAAAACGACACATAGAAATCAATCTATATTCTTTTTTCACATACGTTCTTTAAGTCATAAGTGTCACGCGCATATATTAATTCCGTAGCTAATATAACATACTGACAAAACGGGTCACGAGTAGTCTAGTATATCTATAAAAGTGAAAATGTCTGTGTGTGTACATTTTCCTATGAAACAACACGTTAAACCAATAATTTATTAGTGTACTGATTCACACGGCCCCCTCCCAGAATTTTTAATGAATAATGATATGAGCCAGAAATATAATTTGTTGATTCTATCTAGTTTCTGTTGAAGAGATTATATTTCCTTATTCCTAATTTATTTAGCGCATGCCCTTCATAATATTTACAACCTATCGCTGGTACTATTTTTATATTTAATATGTTTTCATGTCTTTCAACGTTGTAATTTCAAGTAAGGCTCTCATGGAGAGAGAACACTGTGAATTTGATAAACTAGTTTTTAGTCGCGTACAAGCGACTCTATGAGACGCTCCGTCGGTCCTGTCCGTAACACTTTTGTGCTTGGCCTTTTTGATTAAGATCAAAGGTCTGTTGTTAATAGATGCGGTTCTTAGCTTTTTAAGATTTGCTTGGCCTTTTTGCGAAGATCAAAGTGTAGTATCTATTCCGGCAGATACTGCAAGAAACGACCATATGTGAGGGAAACCCCACATATAAGACCTTGCTTAATGTAGGGGCAACCCTTCATACACATTGTCACTATCAAGCACCTCTACTCACCGGGGAGCTGGTAACCATTTCCCCTTCACTCCTAACATTAAAACTCGGCCTTGTGCCTAATTTGCTCGGTGGGGGAGCACATAAATACCCTTTGCTTGGCCTTTTGGCAAAGATCAAAGTGTAGAATCTGTTCGATCATATACTGCAAGCAAAGACCATATGTGGGGAAACACCACATATAAGACCTTGGTCAATGTAGAGGCACCCCTCCATACCAATTGTTACTATCAAGCTCCCCTACTCCCGGGGGAGTTGACCCCCATTTCCCCTTGACTCCTCATATTAAAAATCGACCATTTGCCTAATTTGTTCAGTGGGGGAGCAAATAAATACCACCCCACATATAGTACCTTGGCCAATATAGGGGCAACGCTTCATACCAATTGCCAATATCCAGCTCCCATTCCCCACCCATCGGGAGCTGGCCCCCTTTTCCCTCCCCCGTCCCTATCTCTAAACATTAAGAAAACGACCTTGTGCCTAATTTGCTCAGTGGGGAAGCAAATAAATACACCCACATATACGACCTTGAATAATGTAAGGGCAAATCTTCATACCAATTGTCACTATCCAGCACCCTTACTTCCCGGGGAGCTGGTTTCGATTTCCCCTTCACCCGTCACATTAAAAATAAACATTTTGCCTAATTTGCTCGGTGGGGGAGTAAATAAATACCCTTTTTTGGGCCTTTTGGCCGAGATCAAAGTGTAGTATTTGCTGGAACAGATACGACAAGCAAAGACAATATGTGGGGGCAACTCCACATATAAGACCTTGGTGAATGTAGGGGCAACCATTCATACCAATTGTCACTATCCAGCTTCCCTACTGCCCGGGGAGCTGGTCCCAATTTCCCCTTCACTCCTCACATTAAAAATCTGGTTTGTGCGCCTAACTTGCTCGGTGGGAGACAAATAAATACCAACCCGACATATAAGACCGTGGTCAATGTTAGGGCAACCCTTCATACCAATTGTAAATATCTAGCTTTCCTACTCCCCGAGGAGTTGGTCCCCATTTCTCATTCACTCCTCACATAAAAATCGGCCTAGTGCCTAATTTGCTTAGTGGGGGAGCAAATAAATACCCTTTTCCTGGCCTTTTGGCCAAGATCAAATTGTAGTATCTGTTCCAGCAGATACTGCAAGAAAAGACCATATGTGGGGTTGCCCCCACATATAAGACCTTGGTCAATGTAGGGGCAACCCTTCATACACATTGTCACTATCGAGCTCCCTATTTCTCCTTCACTCCTCCCATTAAAAATCGGCCTTTTTACTAATTTGCTCGTTGGAAGACAAATAAATACCAACATATGAAACCTTGGTCAATGTAGGGGCAACCCTTCATACCAATTGTCAACATCCAGCTCCCCTACTCCCCGGTGAGCTGGTGCCCATTTCCCCTTCACTCCTTACATTTAACATCGGCCTTGTGCCTAATTTGCTCGGCGGGGGAGCAAATAAATACCTTTTCTTGGCCTTCGGGCCAGGATCAAAGTGAAGTATCTGTTCCGGTAACCCCACGTATCAGACGTTGGTCAATGTAGAGACAACCCTTCATACCAATTGTCACTATCCATC
The DNA here is from genome assembly GCF_053919585.1 of Euprymna scolopes. Lineage (NCBI taxonomy): Eukaryota > Metazoa > Mollusca > Cephalopoda > Sepiida > Sepiolidae > Euprymna > Euprymna scolopes. Next base: position 104,340,678 of record NC_136501.1, on the reverse strand, counting down.
TCCCATTTCCCACCCATCGGGAGCTGGCCCCCTTTTCCCTCCCCCTCCCTCTCTCTATCCACATTAAAAAACGGCCTTTTGCCTAATTTGCTCAGTGGGGAAGCAAATAAATACTTCTTGGTCTTTTGTCCAAGATGGCAGTATAGTAACTGTTCTGACTACATGCTGTACTTATGTTTGTAACTTTGTGATATAAAGTGGGAGATCAATTTTCTGTCTTAATTTAATGTAAGATGATCACCCACTTTACAACCAGTCAGTTCTAAAGCCATTCAAGTCATTCTCCAGATCATTCAAATTGTTTTTGAAGGATTCCCGTTATGTTTTAAGCATTCCAGTCATGCTTAATGTCATTCAATTCCTCCTTAATTTCATTAAAGTCATTCTAAGTAATTTCCTTTTTATTTATGTAAGTCATTTCAGCCCATTTTTCGGACATTTTATTTTATCTTTTAAAATGTCATGTCAATCTTACATTCACGCATTCATTCATTACACGAGAGTACGCGACTAATGGCTATCGGCCTTGTTCTTAGTTTATCCCATTTGATTTATGGTGTTTTTATTTCAGTGATTAATTTCTTCGATTGTGAAATGTTCATTGCTATATGTCTATTTTTTATTAATGTTAATCTTTTTTATTATTGAGGCAATTTCGATGTAGATTTTTTTCTATTATTGAATTTTAGTCTCTGTATAGTTTTGGAATTTATTTCAGCTCTTCGAAAGAAAACTTTCTGATGTAGACAGGACTTTCTGTGGCCTTCGATTTTGGAATCAGGTGTTCTTTGGAGCCCCAGAGTTTACGTACTCACAACTATTTTCCATAATCTTTGCGAATTTGCTTGCATTATGACAATATCTCTTTAACATTAATTTTCTATTATTATTATTATTGGCTCACAAAGAGCTTTTACGCAAGTCATAATGGACTTCTCCTTCAGAACAACCTGTGGTGTTCACTGGAACCTGAGTGACAACGAGTATCCCCAGGTATCCAGTAGTCTCCACCTCTATCGATAACATCTGCATATGAATTTGCATTATCGCAACTGCCGCTTACCATTGATTTCTCGCTAGCAGCGGCAATTAGTCTCCAGTGGAGTTTGAGTGGCAATAAGCCTCTCCAAGGTGCCAGTTCTCTTGGTATCTGTACAGCGGAGGTCTGCTCAGCGCTCTCTGCTCAGTTTTTCTATCCTCCTTGAGCCATTTAGACTATTTGCCATCATTTGAGGGGGGGCAGTGATTGGGTAATCGGAATGAGGATGGAGAAGTTATAGGTATCAGCTTCAATATACTTCAATATGCAATAATATGTTACGTGTCATGATTTGTCTCTGCAGTAGTTCGCCTAGACGGCGCATGTGGCTCGTCTATTTGTCTCCACATTCAAGGGATTTCCTCAATATTTCAGCTGTTTTCATTATTGTTCTTCATTGTATTTTTCAGCCATTCCTCTGATTCCAATTTATTCCATTCTCTACTAAAAACTTTTCGGAATTGTTCCTAGTGCTCCAAGTGTTATAAGTATTTTCTTGATTTTTTCATCATCCATATCGCTTTCAGCTCTCTGCCTAGCTTTGTGTATTTGCTCTGTCCCTCTTTTTCTTTTGATATTCTTTCTGTGGTCAGCTGGGACAGCAAAGTCTACAATTTTGCTGGACTTTTCTTTTTTGTTAATTATTACGACATCCGATCTTTTATGTTGGTTGGGTTTATCCGTTTGCATGTCCATGTCCCATAGGATTTTGTGTTTCTTATTTTCAATTACTCTTGCTGGCTTACGCTTTCACCATTTGTCTGTGCGTGTGAGTTGTAGTTGTTTTACGATTCCCGTTCTCACTGTACTGCACTTTCCACTTGGTTCTGCCCGTTCTTTTATTCCCTTTCGGCTAGTTTGCTACATCAACTTACTCTTTTGGTAAAGATCAAAGTGTAGTATCTGTTCTTCAGATGCTGCACTTCATTTTCTTGTTCTCTTTCGGTGGAGGAGAAATCCTTCACGATTGAGACAAGTTTTATTTTTGTAGGGGAGGCATTGTAAATAGGTACATTAAGTTACTATATGATTTATCGTTTCGTCTTTTTGTCCACAGAGTTTTAATTTGCTTTTTTTTATTGTGTTCTGTCGATCTTTGTTTTGATGTGGTTCGTTCTTATCGAGTTATTCTGTGCTACACTTGTTATAGATAGGTTTTCTCGGTTTACGTGTCCTTTTCGCATCCATGTCAAGGTTTTTTCGTTGATCTCATCTTTTTTCATCCTTAGGATTCTATCGTATTATTATTATTATTATTATTAGTAGTAGTAGTAGTAGTAGTAGTAGTAGTTGTAGTAATAGTAGTATTAGTGGTACTATTACTACTACTACTACTACTACTACTACTACTGATGTTAGTTTTTTCGTCCAATAAATTGCAAACAATCAAATGACGTAGCATCATTCAAGGTCATCCAATTTTTCTTTGCGAATCAAAGACTGCATTACTCGATTCATCTATCGATTTTTTGTTTAATTTATAGTTCAATTTTTTTATTTCAACGATTTAGATGTTATGTTTAAGAAGTGTACAAGAAGTATGAATGCGTAATAAACGATAATTTTTGGAAAGAGAAAAATAAAGTTGATTCAAAGAATGCCATTCTGTTGTTAATTAGCGATGTAATGATTTTATTAAATTTTAATTACGCGAAATCAAACAAAGAATCTATTGATTACGTGATAGACCGCCATTGATGTCTTTATAAATGTAAAGGATGATCAGTTTTGATTTTTGATGGTTTTTTTTCCACTTGTGTATTATTTTTTTCTCTCGTGTTCTTTTTTTTCTGTTTTTTTTTCTTTTTTCCTACTTTGTTTTTCTCTTATTTATTTTGTTTGTTTTTTTTGCACTTCTTGTTTTTCCTTTTTTTCTTGTTTTCCTCTATTTTCCTTTTACTTCGATTTTTATTCTATTTACATTCCTATTACTTTGACTTTATTCTCCTTATTATTATTTTCTCTTTATGTACTAGCTGTTCGAGCGGCTTTGCTCGAGCGCTATGTACTGTTCATAACTTTATGTGCCTATGTATATATATGTATGTATATATGTATGTATGTATATATGTATGTATGTAAATATATATGTGTATATATATATATATATATATATATATATATATATATATATTAAACTGTTTGACTCATGTCCAAATAACCTAGTTCTAAAATTTCGAGTGTTTCGACCAAAAATACGCGAAGGAATTTGGTAGAGTCTGCAAAGGTCAACTCTTTCAACTTTGAAGTCTTGGCAGCCACATCTTCGCCCAAAATATTAGTAAAAACGTGCTCCATGTCTGAATACCCTTTATGAAAATTTCAACTGTTTAGATGAAAAATAGGCTGAAATTTTCCTAGAGAACGCAACGGTCATATCTCCTTAGTTTGACCATTCGCAGCCAAAGATTTTATCAGAAACTGATGTAAAATTTCAAGTGTTTAGACCAAAAATTGGCTGATTAAGTTGATAGAGACCGCAAGGTAATTGTTTTTTTTTTACTTTGATCCCAATTTTTGATCCCCTAACATTTTGGTTTTTGGTTCAAATCAAAAAGTGTGACTCATGACTAAGGAACCTACATCTAAAATTTCAAATGGTTAGACCCAAATGTAGCGAAGGTGTTTAGTAAAGTTTTCACAGGTAGAATCGCCGAACTTTCACTCCTTGACCGGAAAAGTTCTGTCCGAAAACCAATTAAAAAGATTTTCCCAAATCTCAATAATCCTTATATAAATCTTGAGTCTGTAGACTGAAAAATGCCTCAGTAGTTTGGTAGAGAAATGTATACACACAGACATTTTCACTTTAATAGATATAGATTTTATTGTTTTTCTTAAACATGTCCCCATGCCTTATGTTTTACTATTTCTTTTTTCTTCAATTTCCTATGTATTATTCTTTCTTTTCGTGTTTTTTTTCAAACTATCACATTTGTTGCTTCCTCTCTTTTTCTTTTTTCTCTTCGAATATTGATTTTTTTCCTACTATCGTCTTAGAATTCTTTTCCTTTTCTTATTTCTTCTCTTACTTCATTTTATTTTCATTGTTCCCGCCTTTTCGTGTTCATTATTTTTCGTTTTTTTTATTGCTTTTTCTTATCGGTTTGTTAATTTCTATTTTATTTTTTGGCACTTCTCTCGATTTTTTGTAAATTTTTTTTTTCAGGATCCTTGTCTAAACCTAAACGTAGATTCCATGAGCAAAGTTTATATCTTAGAACTGCACGCCTATCGAATTGCCTTCCTTTTTCCTGCTTTCTAGCTGGCTACAATATGGTTGTCTTCAAGTCTAATGTAAACAAGTTTTTGATAAGCAGTTCCATATAAGTTTACAAAATTACCGAAATTCCATTACTAACGATACTATATTGTCCAATTTCTACTGTACACTCTTTAACCCTTATCCTTGAGAGGGGTCTGAGCCTGGATAAGTGGCGATGCCTGTGTAAAAAAATGCAGACTCTTCTTAATCGTAACACAAACTCAGTTTGGGCTCATGTACTTTTTACCCAATCTACGAACTGAGTTATAAATTGGTAATCAAGGGCAATTGAGCACTAAGATACGATCCCTGGAAATGTAGAATAAATAATACAAGATGGCGAACCGCTTTGCTAGAAGCCATCTTAGTAAAATTGAAAATTCTAATCGTTCGTTTAGATTTATTGTGTGAAGTTCTGCATTTCCACCTATAACTATGTCTTTGTACGTTGTTATTTTGATGTATAACAAGCGTTTATCGTTATTATCATGTCAGACTCCTTACGGGCCAACTGGCACAAATACCTTACGTCTCCTGGTTGCATAGCTAGAATAAGTCCGTGCAGATTTAAAGCACTCTCGATATTTACATCACAATGGAATCCACTAGTTATTCACGCAACAGCCGTTTCAAGTATTCTTAATAACTCGCGAATGTTAGTTACAATAGTCCTCTTTAAGATTCCAGTAATCTCAATATTCTCATTTCATTTTCTTATGACCTATATTTTTATGAGTATTTTGTGCACTCTTTGTAAGAAGAGTTTAATTTTCGATTATTCATGTCTTGTGTAACCCTAGCATCCACCGGTTGCCCTTTTCGATTATTAATGTCATCTTTAACCCGCCATTACTCCGGTTGCTTTTAAACCGATCCGATATCAAATACGTTTTTTTTTTATTACTTTGCTTCTGCATTGATTTTATTTTAGTTCTTTTATTTTCGATTTTTCCTACGTGCTTTTCGGCAGAGACGCATTTTGTTGCGGTAGTTGTTCTTCTGTTTTTTCTCGTTCTATTTCCACCTATTCTTCCCCGTCTTTTTATAACTTTTCGTTTATTTATTATATTTATTTGTTTTCCTCTTCTACTTGTTCGTCGTTTTCTTTTTCTCGTTTGCCTTTTTTTCTCGTCTTTGTCTTTTTCGTGATGTTCTTAAACGTCTTCGTCTGCTTTTTATCTGTCTTTACTTTTATAGTTTCTTTTTTTTCTTCTTCTTTTTGTATTGTTTTTTCCTGATGTTATGTCATCGTGTTTTCCTTGTCGCTGTCTTATTTTAAAAAAAAAAATTTGTTGCACTCCTTTCTTTTCCTGATATTATGTCGCCCTCCTTTCTTTTCCTGATATTATGTCGCACTCCTTTCTTTTCCTGATATTATGTCGCACTCCTTTCTTTTCCTGATATTATGTCGCACTCCTTTCTTTTTCTGATATTTTGTCGCACTCCTTTCTTTTCCTGATATTATGTCGCACTCCTTTCTTTTTCTGATATTATGTCGCACTCCTTTCTTTTTCTGATATTATGTCGCCCTCCTTTCTTTTCCTGATATTATGTCGCACTCCTTTCTTTTCCTGATATTATGTCGCACTCCTTTCTTTTTCTGATATTATGTCACACTCCTTTCTTTTCCTGATATTATGTCGCACTCCTTTCTTTTCCTGATATTATGTCGCACTCCTTTCTTTTTCTGATATTATGTCACACTCCTTTCTTTTCCTGATATTATGTCGCACTCCTTTCTTTTCCTGATATTATGTCGCACTCTTTTCTTTTTCTGATATTATGTCGCACTCCTTTCTTTTCCTGATATTATGTCGCACTCCTTTCTTTTTCTGATATTATGTCACACTCCTTTCTTTTCCTGATATTATGTCGCACTCCTTTCTTTTTCTGATATTATGTCACACTCTTTTCTTTTTCTGATATTATGTCGCACTCCTTTCTTTTCCTGATATTATGTCGCACTCCTTTCTTTTTCTGATATTATGTCGCACTCCTTTCTTTTCCTGATATTATGTCGCACTCCTTTCTTTTTCTGATATTATGTCACACTCCTTTCTTTTCCTGATATTATGTCGAACTCCTTTCTTTTTCTGATATTATGTCGCACTCTTTTCTTTTTCTGATATTATGTCGCACTCCTTTCTTTTCCTGATATTATGTCGCACCCCTTTCTTTTCCTGATATTATGTCGCACTCCTTTCTTTTTCTGATATTATGTCGCACTCCTTTCTTTTCCTGATATTATGTCGCACTCCTTTCTTTTTCTGATATTATGTCGCACTCCTTTCTTTTCCTGATATTATGTCGCACTCCTTTCTTTTCCTGATATTATGTCGCACTCCTTTCTTTTTCTGATATTATGTCGCCCTCCTTTCTTTTCCTGATATTATGTCGCACTCCTTTCTTTTTCTGATATTATGTCGCACTCCTTTCTTTTCCTGATATTATGTCGCACTCCTTTCTTTTTCGTTGTCGTCTTCTTCATTTTATTTACCGGCTTCTTCATCTTCGTCTTCATCTTCGTCTTCATCATAGTCTTCTTCGTCTTCTTCGCTTTTCGCTGCTTTCTTCTTCTCTTTCGTCCCCGCTTTTTTCTTCTTTCTCTGTATCCTCCCAGTCTACTAGGTCTTCTCGGAATCGTTTTTTTTATCATTCACATTTCCTTTTGCTGTGTTTTCTTTGTATTCATTACTTTTCGTCTATTTATTACATTTATTTCTCTCTTTTCCTTTTCCCCGTCTTTTTTGCAAGCGACTCTATAAGTCACTCCGTCGGTCCGTCAGGCGGTCTGTCCGTAACACTTTTGTGCTTGGCCTTTTTTGTTAAGATCAAAGGTATGTTCTTAATAGATGCTGTTCTTAGCTTTTTAAGCATTTCTTGGCCTTTTGGCCAAGACCCCCCCCCCGCTCTCGACACAAATGAATTATCGTATCATCATCGTTATCTTTTTTTTTTTGTTTTTACACGGAAAAAAAAATGTTTTAAACAATTGGATGACAAGTAGGGCGTCCCCAAGTACGAAAGGACGAATGTGGTATTATGGTGAAAGAAGATTCTAGCTAAGAGAAACTTTTGTTTAGTTCTAGAGTGACAAGGATGACCAACGACCCCCATCTGCCCCCCTTTATATATATATATATATATATATATATATATATATATATATATATATATATATATATATATATAATGTGCAGAAAACAATTGATATTTTATAATCTGTATACACGCATTCATTAAATAATAAATGCACCGTTATATATTTCACTGGACAACTCACGAACTCTTGTAAATTATATTTACACACTTAAGTTATACAGACACATACGCATATATATATATATATATATATATATATATATATATATGTATATATATATATATATATATATAAACATTTAAATGGAGACTCTTACTATTCAACAGTTGCTCAGTAGGAAAATATACTTTATGATAGATGAGTGTAAAACCAACATGAATCCACATTCGAGTAATATGTTCATCTTCCTGCACAACAGAGTTCAAATAAGACCACTGAATTTGTAAAAGCAGTAATAAAACACAACCATTTGCAAAAAGGAAGTTTCATAGAAACACCGTTCCCTTAAATTGCCAATTTCTGATTGCGTAGTTGCCATGGTACAAAGCAAACAGCATTGTACAGATTATCTAAAAAAAATCAAGTAAAAATATGCAAACGTTTATAGAAGCGGAAAAGCATTGAAAGAATGAGAAATGCAAGCACTTATAACCCGTTGACGTAAATACCCTCGATAAAGCCGACAATCAGCAAAATCCCACCCCTTCACAGTTGAGATCCTTAGATGTAAGAGAACTTTATACTCCAGTACTTTCTTCCCAGAACCGCTAGACTTTGGAATTCCCTTCCGGGTTCCTGCTTTCCCAACTGTACTGACATGCAGAAGTTCAAGTGTAACGTGAACCGACATCTTGCTGCCCAACTGCCCACATAGTACCCCTGTAGCTTATGCCCTTGATAGTAGCCCCCTACTTGCGTTGTTTGGGGTGAAAATGTATTTTTTTAAAAATTCAAGACATTCCATGAGCAGATTTTTTTTTTTAGAAATCTCTGTCTGTGTAACACAATACCGCAGGACTGTGTGCCGGCTTACTGTAGCATATTCGTTTTCAAATCTCGTGTGGATTAGTTCATGTTGAACCGCATCTTAAATGATAATTCATAGAAAAGTTCAACCATTAATGTTCATAATGTGTCTCTATCGCCTCCACTGGAGGGGCATTCAGACATTGACATGTAATTAGCCTTCCAAGTACAATACATTTGAAAAGAGCTTATTTTATCGAAGTAGTGTATATGAATACAGATTTAAAATGCGAAACAACTAACAGATATGCGCTTTTGGGGTAATAATAAGGAATAAATATAACAGTTTCCGGTAGTCAAACGGTAATAAAAAAACAAATAAAGCATACATAGTGTCCAGAAAGTCACTGATGGGTTTTAAACTTAAATTGATTGTTTATTTTTTATATCTTTTTGTAATTTTTACATGATATGACTTAGAAAATAGGAAATGTAAAAAATAACGCAGGATTGCAAAAGTCTATATTCATGAAAATAATGTCTTTTAAATGTTGTCCATTTTCATCTTCGCATAGATGTACTCTTTACAAAACATTATTCATGACTGATTGCAGAATCTCTGGAGTGCAGCTTTACTCCCTTATTTTAGTCTTAATATTTTCCATCAATTCTGGGAGAGTTTGGGTCTTGTTTCGAACTCTGTTGTTACTTGCGCTATCTCTTACATGAAAATGCCGCTGATAAGCTCTTTGAGTCAAAACAATCGACTCCTTATTTTGGTAAAACAACTTCGCAACTTACATACGTTGTTCAATGCTATACTAATCCATAATAAATTTTTAAAATAATATCCGCATAATCTTTGATACAGAGAAAAAATAATCATTACTGGTAAAATGGCAAAGATAGTTGATCCTTAAGTGACTTTTTGGACATCCTATATGACGTGAATTGTGACGGGAAGATTCTACGACTATAGAATTTTAATTGATTTACCGTTTGAAGTAATTTATATCATTTTGTTCGAAAAGTCGGCTGAAAGAGTTTTTGTGAGGATGTGTAAACTTCCTCTTAATCCGAAGCCATGGAAACAAAACGAGTTAGTGTTAGAAAAGAGGAGAGAGAGAGAGAGAGAGAGAGAGAGAGAGAGAGAGAGAGATAGCGAGATAGCGACAGAAATTGAGATAGACCAATTATATGATACAGAAATTAAAACTATTCTAAAAACTAGATTAAGATAAGGTGCCTACATCACAAATTGCTTTTCCTTTTAGACTTGAAGAAGGATCACAAGGACAAGGAAAATAAACGTGATTGCAAAAACAAAACACACCTTTATAAAAAAGAAGAAACTGACCTCTGACTCGCAGTGCTTTTAGAGAGTGGAACGTTAAAATTGTCGCTTAGAAGAGACAGGATTCCATTTCCATTTGATGAAAACCGGATTTTTTTGTGCAGACCGTCTACTAGTTGGCCAGTTGTGTACTAATCTCAAGAGAGATAGGAGCCTCTTATCATGTCCGACAGTGACAAAATGTTCAACGAGCGAGGTCAGAGATGCACCGCTGTACAACTCATGCAATCTAGGGTTCCAATTATGAAAACAGGGCCATTGACAGCACCATCAATATTCATCGCTGGATTGCCAGGAATAACAGGAATGGGCGCAGTGTTATGAAAACAAAATTTCCGGCCAGGATTATAGTCTTTGGTGTTGTTTCAATTGAGGACCGCATCATGTCACCTCATATGGTTGCTGGCAGAACCTGAGTGGCGCAGCAGGAATCGGCGCCGGCCCACAACTCCAAAGAAACCTAGGCTTAGCTTCAGAAAGAATGCTACGACTTTGTACCCTTCTCTCACTTCCCGACCTTAATTTCGTTTGCTCATACGTCGATAACATCACCAACGTGACATTCCACAACACCAAAGCCAGCCTGAGTGTCCAGTATTCGCCGAGCTCTCGCCGCGCTTGTAGAAGAAACATGTTTCCAGTTTCCGACCCATATCGAAGCGGTTATTGAGGCTAAAACCGGCTACATTGAATAGCTGTCAGCTCTACGACATAATCAAGTTATCTGAACCGATTTTTACAATAAAAGTTTTAAAGTAAAACTCCAGTGTTGTTTTCGTTCTTCACTTTTATCGTTCCGCCCCGTAATCCTTAGCGTCGCTTTCTCTCTTTTGACTATTATTCACTTATATTCGTATTTATCTTTTTTTGATCCCCAACAAAAGAGAAAGTTGGCCTAATAATTCACTGGCGTTTGTCCTTTCGTTCGTTCGCAATTTTATCAATAATCATGCCTCGGACTTGTTTCTTTCCAATTTTGCACAAACATTAGTCATCGAGAAATAAAACTTTTGTCTGAACGGATTTTTTCGAACCTGCTTGCCTCCTATTAGACGCTATAAGTGTAAACTTGCTCTCGAATCTTATGCCCGTTCGTTTGTTAGCACATATCTCATTAACCACGCCTTGATTTTTTTTTTAATTATGCACAAACATTAGTTATAGTTAAAGTAAACTTCTGTCAGAAATCTTTTTCCGAGATAATTATTGTCTCTCTCGGGGGCATTATATATGTAACATTGTACACGAATCATTCGCCCGTTGGTTTGTTCGCACTTTTCCTCAATAACTAAGTCTTGAATTTATTTTTGTTTTGCACACACATTTGTCATGGTGAAAGAATTTTTTTTTTTTTTTTTTTTTTTTTTGCCCGAACGGATTTTCTGGGATAATTCTTATAGCCCCCCTTCGAAGGCATTTTAGAGGTAAAATTTGTCTTGAACCCATTTTCTGTTTATTTGTACGCACGTTTTCCTATAACCACGCTTTGGATTCTTCTTTATTATGCACAAAAATTAGTTGTAACTTTAACCATGGTGGAAGAACACTTTTCACTCGTGGGGGAGGGGCATGCTCGGCTTGTGTTCACTTCCTGTTCCGGTTTCTTTTCTTCTCCCTCTTCAACTCTTTTTTTCTTATCTTTGTACCCTACTGTAGAAGTTTTACTTTTTTTCTTTGCAGTAATTTAATTTCTGCAATTATGTCTTCTATAAATACCCTGAGTTCATCTGTCGCATTATAGTATTTCATCCTGTGTGAACGACACGTTATGTGACGTCATCCAGTCGCCACGGCAACAAACAACGAATTCATAAACAACATCGATTCATGCATCGATGTTGAGTCGATATAGCTCACCTTTCACGAACGTTTCCAGGACGATAACGGAAGTGCGGAGATAGGATGAAACACCGAGGCAATCAAATTTAATTAAGCAGACGAAAAAATAATTAAATTAAACTTGACAAAATACCGAGAACGGTATTATTGAAGCAATTTATGAAAAATAAATTAATATATCATGAATTCATCGCAACAAGGTAACATACGAGAATCTGTCGAACAAAGTATTTCCTATTTGTTGTTTTGATTTGTTTATATTTATATTATTTGTTTAAAAAAATGAAACATTATCAGAGATTTATATTAGCTGTCATTTTTTAGGGTACTTATGAAAAAAAAAAGCTTAAGTGTTGAAATAATATAATTTAGAAACCCATTTTTAATATCGGGAGGATTTTGTGTTTTGTAACTATTCTGTACTTTCACCTAATAATACAATGAAAAAATCTTAACAATTGTAATTTAACTATAAAATCCTATTAAAAACCAGTACGATAACTTTCCTGCATTACCGCACTCTGTTCGTAAAATCGGTAAAAAAAAAATAATCTTAAAAAATAAATAAATAAAACATTAAAATAAATATTGGTTCTTGAGAATTATACCTTGGGTAATGTTTGTTTCGTTTTCTCCTGGAGAGATTAGTAACATTAAAAAAAAATTAAGAAATGTCTCCTCCAGGTGTTTTTTTTTGTTTGTTTGTTTTTTGTCTTTATGCGTTTCGTTATATCACGGTGCTTTCCGTTGTCTGCTCGGAAACGCTCGGCTTTAGCGTGGTAACAAAAGTACCGATTTATATGCACACGGTGACAAAATCCATAGGTGTGGCAAAAAAATCGAAAGGTGTTCAGAAGGGTAGTGGAAGCCAGGGTCGTTGACATCTTTCACCGGGATTCGCTCTCGTACATAAGCCAAAACAATATTAATATAACTGTTTGACAATTATTTTCTTTAGTTTTTTGCTATTTTTTTCTTTGTCTCTATGCGTTTCATCATATCACGTTGCTTTCCGTTTTTTTCTTCCCGGAAACGCTCGGCTTTATCGTGATAAAAAAGATGCACAACTACCCATTTATACGTACACGGTGACAATCAACAATATTATAAACAAAATCCATAGGTTTGGCGAAAAAGTAAACCATATACTGACATGTGTTTAGGAGGTTAGTGCAGACCTGTTATTATTAAAACGATACCAAGCGATTTGACGTCTTCCAGCGGGTCGTAGCTCACACAAGCCATAACAATACTAACATAACTGCCCAAAAAATGATTCTCACTTGTCTTTTCTAAAATATTGTCGCCCTAATAGATCGATTACAATTTCTCTTCGCTATTTCTACTGAAAAGTGATCGAGGAGAAGCACACAGCAACACGGTCGACTAAAATCTGCCAGCGTCATATACAACGACAAAAGGCACGCAATTCTGGGAATGAAGCTCCCTTCATGGAAGTTGCATTTACATAAAGATGCACAGATACTGAGTGGGGAAATTGATATATAGTAGTTGTAGCTAGTCGACTTTTTGTTGTGAAAGTTTGTTAAGGGGGAACAGTAGATTGAAATTCAAGCGTGCATTCACTATGAAAATAGGTATTCAGTAAAATGCATTTAACAGTTCTGAGAGTTTCAATCTCAAATCTTATATATAAAAGGCAAAATGGGCACGAGCGTTTGTGTATGTCCGCGAAAGGCTTTTTGCATCGGGGTTCTCGCGTCGGTAAGATTCCACGAGAAGTGTTCGCACACTTCCTAGATCGTAATATCTCAGATTTACAAACGAACGTCGTATTATTATTATTATTATTATTATTATTATTATTATTATTATAATATTTCATTTTCTTTATTTATGTTTGTTATTTTTGTTCGAGTTGAACAAAATTCTCCCGCAGTGGCTTTCTCTCTGGTGTTTGGTTGGCTTATTCGCATGAAGCGAAACTGTTCGTAAAAGCGACACGTTTGATTGACAGTGCTTCAAATCATCTCACGCAACTTCTGCTACGCGATGGCGACATCTGCTATAGCATAACGTTTTTTGTTTTCCACCTTCTTCCCCTCCTTCGCGTTACGGGTTCGAGCCTACCTCCCCACTGCCCATTTATTAACCTCACCATCTTTCCCTCGTTTGCATTACAGGTTCCAGCCTAAAACCACCTCCCGCCACCCGGTTGTCCCCTTCCACAACCAGGCTGCTTTTTGTACTCACACTTACTAAACCACCGCAACACCCTCGGGCAACCGTTGGTTGTTACGCTAGTTATATATAAAAGTAACTATGTGTGTGTATGTACGTTTTTTTACGTATGGACTCCAGGACAACTGTGCTGATTTTTTTGGAAATGTTACACAACTGTACTTTATGTGTTTGAGAATTGTATAAGATGAGTTTTGTATCGAAATGTTTTAATAAATATGAGAACACCGATAATCGAAAAAAAAAATCCGATGTAAGAACGAGCAGCCCGATTTTGATTAAAGTTAACACCCTTATATAATTGAACATATCAAGTACGTTTACAAGTTTTATCACTGGTCATGATTATATAAAGAAGTTTTCTGCGTGTTTGTTGTATGTCTGCTAAACACATTTGACAAACGGTTCTATAATATACGTTCATTTTCTTAAAATTATGGTAGAGTTGGTGGGAAGAAAAATTAGTTTATATATGTTGCACAATCCCCCTCGCGTGTACGTTAAATTGTTTCATATATGTATTTACATTACCGGTCCTAGGGTAGGTAAAATTATTTTTAATATGTGTTGAACATTACTCGTCATAGGGAAGGGGAAGTATTTTATGTACGTGCTGTAAATTATCTGTCCTAGGGAAGATAATTTGTCCATACATATGTTGTGTAATACCCTAGGGAAGGTAAAATATGGGTTTGCTCAAATGAAAATAGACATAAAAACATTCCTCTAACCTAAGAATAATACTGAGTTCCAAATCCACTTCATTTTTCTCATTGTTTTTTTCTGGTCCCGAGCAATGACTGGTAGCCATGCTAGTATAATATGAACATAGGTTCTCTACCGTGAAAAGTTATTTAAGACAAAGGCATAGGAGGAATGGAATGTTAACCTTATTTTTCCAGGTGCAGCGCGGAAGACCCCCGACTAGAGCTAGCAATCAATCGATCGGATTCCAAACTGATCAATTTCATTGACTTCGATTACAATAAACGTATCATAAGTTTAGAAAAACAGTTACATCGTCATTCAATCAATGTCGAGAAATGCAATTATTCCCGAAAAAATTCTGATTGGATTATTTCGGTGTATTGGTTTTGTAAGATTAAACTCCGTTGATAATACTAGTAGACATTATGAAAACCCCTTAATCATGTGGTCCTGGATATGACCTAAAACTATATCCAGTGGCGGGACCCAAGTTTGCGGGTTTTGAGGAGTGTGGAGCCACCCTTTAAGTACAATTGCTCCCAGGTCCACTCTGACCCGGAGTAGTAGTACCTGTTAGGGTCCCAACTATGCGATAAATAGAAACCGACTTTAAAACAAGAATACATTCTATTAAAAAATATTTCTTCAAAATATTTGGATTCGGTATTAAACAACCAAAAAGGGTTGATATGCCGTAAAACAAAAACAACCAACCAACCTTAATCATGTTCCGGTCATTATTTATTACAAGAAAATACTTTCACTCTATACTCTAATATACACCAGTATAACTTTTTTATGCACATATATGTTTAATAACTGGGTTTAATCAAATAATATATATTTTAAAAAGCAATTGCAGATGACAGTTGTTTCTTTCTCGGAGAAATCACAGCTATGGAACAATCTTGCTGTGAATAGCGAGAGTAGGAGGAAATATATTAGTGACACGTTTGCTACAAAAATGAGTATATTTATATTCAGTGGAAACCATCGGGTTACATAACAGATGATTTTAATTAAGCAATAAAACATACATATTTAAATGGACTTTACTGATCATAAAGAAATAGTTCGCACGCACACGCGCACATATATGTATGTATGTATGTATGTATGTATGTATGTATATATATATATATATATATATATATATATATACATATATATATGTGCACTATTTATTACAGATAAGATCCACGCAGATATGATTAATTTTTAAGTATTGAAAATACAAAGAAACATTGTTTGTACTGAATCAAATTATACGTGTATATGTACATAAACTAATCATAAGTTGAAAGCGTATTTCTCTCTCTATCAATCTATATATATATATATATATATATATATATATATATATATATATATATATATTTATAATTATTTTTTTATTATTATAAAAATTATATAACTACAGACACTAGTGTTTCATCCTTTCGGGAATCTTCAGTGCAGGGTGTCACGACTAATACCAGTCGAACGATTCGAACCCCGCATCACGAGACATCTCTGGCTCGGTTTAGCGAAGACCTAATCCATTCGGCTACAATTAACCGCGTGAAATAACGTCGAATTTTAAACATTTTAATTTTAAATGTTCATTTACGCCAGTCAGAGAGTGATCTAATCGTTATACGATGATCTATGCATAAGAGCTAAGTGGACCGACTTTTAATTCAACTGAAAGTGCTCAACGATAAGAAACGAATTTCTTAAAGGGGCTATATATATATATATATATATATATATATATATATATTATAAAAAAGTGAACCATATCGTAAATTCAATCAACTAAAAAATGGAAACCGGGGTGAGGAAAAGAAAAAAATATATATAATGGGGCAAGTTATATGTACAATTAAATAAAATAAATAAGTCGATTAAAAAACGATCGTTGTTTTTCTGTTTTGTACCGAGGACGCACAAAGTTCCACCTGTCTCTCCTCGAAGCACTTGCCATCATTGCTAACCCCCCTACTTTGTGCAAGCAGAGAAACCTCCGGCTTCAGTTAGAATTATTTGGGTAGTCAGGTTTTTTTTTTTTTTTTTTTAACCTCCTCTCCGCTCGTATTCCATATCACTACCAAATATTCTAAAAAAATAATAATTTTCAGACTTATGACCCTTGAAAATGTTTGTCTGAACGAAAAGCGCTTGGGGTATATTTTCACGATCGTTTTTTTAATCGACTTATTTATTTTATTTAATTGTACATATAACTTGCCCCATTATATATATATTTTTTTTTTCTTTTCCTCACCCCGGTTTCCATTTTTTAGTTGATTGAATTTACGATATGGTTCACTTGTTTATAATTATTCTAAAATTTTGCCAATCGAATAAAGATATATATATATATATATATATAAATATAGATATATATATATATATATATATATATATATATATATATATATATATATATATAGGCGCTTCCAATTTACAAACATCAGATTTGTGAAACGAAGCAATGTAATCAGTGGCATTACGGAATATACTTTGCTGTACAAATGTTTAATTATGTATATTGCAAAATGCCAAAACTATCAATAATTAATTGCAATATGTCTATTTATCTCTCTTTATGATAGAAGAAGTATCGATACATAGGAATGGTTTTGTTTGATCTGGCAAGTGTTTTTGATATAGATGTACATAATAATACTTTGATAAGTATGTTTTAACTTAAAAAGGGATGACATAATAAAATTGTGGGGGGTGCGTTCGCGCCTGGCCTCCATAGAATGGAAATAGGCACAAACTTTAATAAATACTTTTCATATATATCTGTGTAAGTATACTTTGATAATTATGTTTCTGTTTGATGAAATATGGTATAATTAAATTAAGGGGTGTCCTTTGCTTTGGTTTTCCTACCTCCAAATTCGAAGCTATCTCTTTACAACCCTTCCTTTTCATAACCTATCATACTTTCATAAATCAGAGTCGATTTTCCGTATGCTGATTTCGAACCAAGTCAGCGATGGGTACTTTTGCTAGTGTATATAATATATATATATATCTATATATATATATATATATATATAGATATATATATCTATATATATATATAGATATATATATATATATATATATCTATATATAGATATATAAATATATATATAAATATATATATATATATATGCTACAGTTTGTATTAAACGATATGAGACAGCCCTATAAGTGTTACTGTGCATGTAATTATGAGGCAGGGTTTGCGGATTAACTATCTGCACTCTTTCTGAATCAATATTGTTTGTATAAGATGAAGTGCTGACCAGGACTAACTTTATACAATGACGAGATAAGCATAAACACCAACTGGAGTTCCCAAATTGTCACACGGCATAATGTCGTTGACGGACGCGTTCCCGTCAGATCACCGAAATTAAGTAACGTTAAAATTATTTCGTGTGCGTGTATATATATATATATAGAGAGAGAGAGAGAGAGAGGGAGAGAAAGATTTATGGGCACATAATTTTATAAACTATTTGAATGGGCGAATCGCCATTATTATCAATTGTTTAGAATTTCCTTTAAACATGTATTCCTAAAGAAGAAAAATTGACAACGAAAGGAAATTAAAATACGCTCTTAAATATTTTTAATTTCTTTTTGTCTACGTCGTTAGTGCTTATTTGATATTCGGGAAGTACGGGGTTAAAAAAATCCCCTCCATCTAGACGTCTCTTGACCGACACTTTTCAAAATTAGCGTCGGCAATAGGGAGGTGGGAGCAACAATGTATAAAGATCTGGTGAAAAGACTAAAGGTTACGAGCGAAGGTAGGAAAAAAACGTGAGTGTGTTCTTTCTGACAACACGATTATATGTCTATGTAATCCGTGTGTATATGTTTGTATGGAAAATTAATTTGGTATAATAATATTTAGGAAAAGTTTTATTGATAAATCTGTGAATCTAATTTTAAATGAGCTCTGCGGTCAGCTAAAATATCTTCAAAGATTTCTGCTATGAATTACTGTGTGTCATGTCTTCCCATGAGGGAAAAAATACTTCACTATTCGCTTTGTTGGGAATTCTCCGGATTATATTTACACAAATCATACAAAACTATTATTAAATTAAGCAATTTTGCGGGAATCATTTCAGTCTGTAATGCTTTTGAATTATAACTTCAAAGATGTTTGACAAGGCCGAATTTTTATTGTAATAAATTACAATTAATTCCGACTCTGTCACGACCATTATCATTCTGGCAGAACAGTGGCTCATTAAAATTGTGGGGTCTGCGTTCGCGCCTGTTCCACAAAGTATGGAAATAAAAAATTTAAAAATAAAACCGTTTCCAAGTGTTTTTGACATAGATTTACATGAGAATACTTTGATAATGTTTTAAGTTAAATAGGGACGGTATAATAAAAGTGTGGGGGTGCGTCTGTGGCTAGCCTCCATAGAATGGAAATAGGCACAAACTTAAATAAATACTTTTTTATATCTATCTGTATACTTTGATAATAATGTTTCAGTTTGAAGAAATATGGTATAATAAAATTATGAGGTGTTCGTTCGCACCTGATCTCCATAGAATGGAAATATGTCACAAAGTTTAAAAAGGTTTTTTAATATAGATCAACAGAATATTGTGATAAGTGTTTCAGTGTGACCAGGTATGGTATAATAAATTATGGGGTTTATCTATTTTATTTTTACTTGCATCATATTTTGCTTTCGTTTTGATACCCACAAATTCAACCCTAATTTACAACCCTTCCTTCTCATAACCTATCATACTTTCATAAATCAGAGTCCATTTTCTGTAGGCTGTTTTTGAACCCATTAAATGACGGGTACTTTTGCTAATATATATATATATATATATATATATATATATATATATAGTCACATTGCCAGTGTGTGAACATTTCACTACCAAACAACTCTGCTGACTTTCCTGGTTGGGTGTAGGGGAGCGGAGTCATGCTAGACTTTTTTAGTAATGAAATATATATATATATATATATATATATATATATATATATATATATATATATATATATCATTACCAATAAACAAAAGGGAAATTTGAAAAAAATAAAAGAATATGGCTGTCATTTTGTAACAATGTCTGTCTGATATATACACATATATATTCATTACCACTATCCTTAAATACGAAGCATAACCCCCTCCCACTCCCAATCCGTTTCGTTTTCTGAACTCAGGACTGGCACGATTTTCTCTTTTTCCCTGTGACACTAAAACCCCGCAACCGCTATCAGCCCTAATGACCTTCGCTCGCACACACACCCTACGAAATAAAAGTCCTCTCTCAATTCCCCGCAGAGCCTAACCCTAACCCTAACACACACATCCCTGATGATGCGTAAATGAATACATGAAAAGTAAAATCCAAGGAAACTTCGGAAAAATGGCTATGACTATAGATCCATTATATATATATATATATATATATATATATATATATATATATATATATATATATATATATATAATCTCGGATAGAGAAAATAGAAAATTGATTTTTTTGTTTTTAAGTAATACTTAACAGAATCTTTCTGTTTAGTAATAATATCCGTCTCTCTCTCTCTCTCTCTCTCTCTCTCTCTCTCTCTATATATATATATATATATATATACATACAATTATTAAAAAATGACTACGATCCGCACCCTCTCCCCATTAAGGCCCCCAAATCCCCAGGGACGTAATATATATATATATATATATATATATATATATATATATATATATATATATATATATATATATGACTATTTAATTTACTCACATAAAATTAATATACGAAAGTATAGATTTGTGGGTAAACTTTAAGTATTGACTTCAAAAGTGCTCAATACATAGGTAGAGCTAGATAGCAATTTATAAAATATATATGGCGATTAAGCTACACTGAATATTCCACGTTTCATCCACTCTAGGACCCTTCAGGCTTCTTCGCATAAGCCTAAAATGTCCTAGAGTGAATGAAACGCGGAATATTCAGTGTAGCATAATCGCCATATATATTTTATAAATTTCTCTCTCTCTCTCTCTCATATATGTATATGTATATATGTATATATAATTTCAGAGTTCACATATATATACATGAAGCAAGTTATATTTTTCCAAATTATGATTAACAACATTTACTGTACGTACATAAGGAATTCAGAATAAAATTAATTGAATTGTCTGTCCATTTATCTATCGATCTATATATATATATATATATATATATATATATATATATATATATATATATATATATATATATATGTACTCGTTTTTTTATTCTAAAGTAATGGACTAGTGAATTCAACAAGATTGTTAAATAGTGCTCAATAAAAAGAGCTGATAATGCGTGTTTATTGTTATATAAACATGCGTACATCCCGCTGCTACAAACAGCCACTTTTTTCAATCAAACAACAGATATTATCAGAGAGCGACTTGACTATTCAAATGTTCACTGAATAATCTTATTCATTGAACATTTGAATAGTCAAGTCGCTGCCTGATGATAACTGTTGTTTGATTGAAACAAGTGGCTATTTGTAGCAGCGGGATGTACGCATGTTTATATAACAATAAACAAGTAATATATATATATATATATATATAATTTGTATGTTTGTGTTATACATTAAAATTTATTTATTAATATTAAATTCGATGTTTCGATTCATAACAGAATCGTTATTAGGAAAAATAAGTAACTATTTTTGATTTTATTCGTTTTACGTACCATGCTATTTCTTTCAGACGTTGTCGAAGTGTGGAATTCAAATATCCGATATAGTAGAAACGCGTGTCTAGCGTGTATTTTAGTAAAACAATCTATTTTAAAGCGCTGTTTATATGTAGTGTAATCTTCAAATGGTGCACAGTTTTAAACACCAAAAGCCAATGCAGATTATTTTAAAAATCAATAAACAATTATTCATTGAAATTATATTCGATATTTCAATGAATAACAGAAATCAAGAGAAATAAGTATCCATTGTGTCTTTCTTTTTACGTGCCATGGTGTTGGTGTTGGTGACGTGCACGTTTTCAATTCAGATGTTGTCGAAGCATAGAGTTCAGTTGTCCGATATGTTTTTAGTGTTTTAAAATTTTGGTTTAAAAAATAATACATAATAAATTAAACATTATCTGAACCAGTAATTTAATCTGAATCTTGGATTTACGATTGTAATCGGTTATTTTATTCGTTCGCCCCATTATATATATATATATATATATATATGTGTGTGTGTGCGTGTGTATATCCTTTAGATATGTGTATATATTTTTATGTATATCTTTAGACTTATGCGTATATATAATGTCCGATATTATTTTTTTAGTTTTTAAACCCGTTACATTTGGTTTAAAAATGTAATAGATAAATATTTAAACATTAATCGGAATCGGTAATTTTATCTGAATCCTGGATTTACGATGCCATCTGTTATTGTACGTATTCTACACACACACACACACACACACACACACACACACACACACACATATATATAGTATTTGTCTTTCTGTCTGTCTGTCTGCCTTACTGTCTCTCTCTTTCTCTCTCTTTCCTTCTATCTATCTTAGTACACCTCATATCAAACCCGTATGTTTTGTGTGCACACGCGTGTGGAAAATTTAATCGGAAATGTAATTTTCTTTTCTTTGTATTCTATTGTGCCAATTTTGTATTATATTAGATGGTCCCATTTAAATATAGATGTGTTCCTGTGTATATGCTTTAAAAATGTATAATTTATGTATATATGTAGACATATGCGTATATATTTATCTGCATCCCTATTTCATCTGTATATATCTATATATATATATATATATATCTATAAAAGTGAACGTGTCTGTCTGTCTGTCTGTGTACATTTCCCTACGCAATAACTCTGTCAATTTTTAGTATATAGACTCGAAATTTGAAATACCGGGTACTGAGATTTGGGAAAATCGATATGACGGGTGTCAGCCAGAAATTTTGCTGTTAAGGGGTCAAATTTCAACGATTTGACCTTTAAGAACTCTACCAAACTCCTCCGACAATTTTGGGTCTAGACACTTGAAATTTTAGATATAGGGTCCTTGAACCTGGATCTAACTTAATAAAGTGATTTGAGCCCGAAACTATAAATTTTAAGGGGTCATAATAGGGGTCAAATTAAAAAAAAAATTACTCTTTTTTTTTTTTTGCTCAGCATACACCTCCAAACACCCAGGCAACGCCGGGCTGAAATGCTAGTATATATATATATATATATATATATATATATATATATATATATATATACGTTTAAACAAATGTGTGTATACTTTAGATTCATGTATGTATATACGTTTAAACACATGTGTATGTATTTATCTGCGCACACATATATATGGGTGGGTGTGCAATACTTTATATACTGTGTAGAGGGACACACTATCGCATGTTACTTCAGGATGTAATTATATACGCATAATTAGGATGCTAATTGCTTACCTTGTCCTCTCTTCACTTGGTATTTCATGCCGAAATGTAAAGTCGAAATATCAATAGAAACTCGATTCTCCTAAAGAGACTGGTTCATTGTCCGGTAAATGCTTGATAATCGACCGGGGGTTAACGGGTCACCTCGATCACGCGTAATATGATCGTAGTTTTCTTGAATGTTCGCTCTGTGTACAAACAAAATACAATATCAAAAAATATCAGCGGGGGAAAAAGATTTAACTTGTATTTCGATTTCTGATATCGAAAAAGCTTTTGTTCCAAACAAACCTACACTTTTAAATCTGTGAGATATTCTGTAAAAAATGTCATCTATAGAGTTGTTCGTTAAGTGATCTCATGATACTGTTTTTATTACATAGGAAAGGTATTGTGATTGTCCGATCATCGAATATTATTGTGAAATAGGTGTTACCTTTAAAAAATGCCTTTTTGCGGTGCGCATTTTTATTTATAGTACGTACATGAAACACTAGTTTTCTGCTAGGTTATCTCCTCCGGCTGCAATGCACTTGTTGCACCTTTTCAACCACTTCTGGAAATCTTCTTTTATCTCTTAACTCGTCCTATACAGACATCCTTTAAGGTTTTCTTTGAGCTCAGGGAATAACCAAATGTCAAAGGAAACACGGCCTTGCTTATAGGTAGGGTGAGAAACTGTTGAGAGTTATATATTTTCAAATAGTCTGTGATAGGAAAGGAGTAGTAGATTGATGTATTAGCACAAATTTAGCAAAGAGAAAGACTAAAAAATAACAGCGTGTTAGCTAAAACTACAGATTAGTTAAAACTCCTTTAGTCGTACCCTCGAAAATAAAAAAAGGAAAAAAGAAATAACAGCACATAATTTATATAAAACCATTAAAACTAAATTCTCTACCGAACATGGCTTCGTGATGAAGGGGTCTTGCTTAACGAACTTTCTGGTCAAAGAGAAGTCGCTGACGAGAATCATGGACAAGAGAGACACTGCGAGCATTGCCTACTCTGTAAATAATCGTCTACTTCTCATCAAGCTCCGGGTATACGTGTTTCATCCTGAGGTCGTGCAGTAAGTCGACGCCTTCCTCGCTGACCGCACCTTTCGGGTTAAGTAAGCGGCTGCCTTTCCGATGTATGAAGTTAAACAAGTGGTGTGTCACAGGATTTAGTCATTAGGCCGTATAGTTTCTCATCTTCGTCAATGTCAATGACCTGCCTCAAGTGTGTGTACGGTTTTAACATTGTCATCAAAGGTTCACTTATTGTCTCTATAGACACACGCACTTATTCATAGATTTCTTTTTATTTGGCGAATCAACTCTGGTGTTCTGGGTATATTACTCCTTCCACCGTCTCTTGTTCTCTTACACAGACTTCCTTTCTTTCATTAATCTCTTATGCCCATTACAAACTAATGCGGGATTCATGCAAGATGGATCAAAAGCTGTTTGAAGCAGCCCATACTTTTTCTTGGCATTTTTTTCCAAGTTTAAAACAAAATTTTATCGCATATCTTTCATCTTTAGTGCTCTAATATCTACATTGCATTTTTGAAATTCACCAGCTGCGACAGTTAGTGTATAGTAGGTTATATTTCAACAGCTACTCTAGTTGTTTAGTTGAACCTGGAATAATACAAAAATGTTCAACAGTCTCATAAGATGTATAGCAATAACATACTGAATGTTCAAGTGTCCACGACAATATTAAATACTTATACAAAAGCAGCATGGAAACTTATTAAAGTTATCTTGTATGATATTTATAAAGTAATTATTTGAAAGGTTTCAGTATTACTACGAGTTGTTTTTATACATAAGGTTTGGGGTAAGTTTTCACGTGAATTCTGCCCGTCGACAAAAGAGCAATTGAGAGTTGGACGCACGGGTTACCATTACACGCCGGCTTGTGTTCCCTCTCGCTCTTTCTCTTTTTACCTTTCTGTATTTATCTCTATCTTAATGCATATTTCTCTAGATTCTGTCTGACGATAATTAATTCTCCATTAAAAAGAAGCATATTAGTTAATTAACAAGATGACAATAATGAAAAAAAAGCAGATATAAGCCAGGGTATATACACATACATATTACGTTCACCATGCGCCAGTGAATGTTGATTCAGTTCTTTCTGTATGAACAGAGTCAATGACGCATCTTTGCGTCTGACGCACTTCAATGAAGGGATTTGTTTCCTTAGAGCTCCACACTGTCAAGATCTCTCTTTCACCTCGTGGCTGCATGTGTTCAATCATCATACGAGTATTGCATTTCCAATTCCATACCTGGTCTATTCTGGCACAACAAGAAAAAGAACTATTCATTTTAGAACGTCCCTCCTATTGAAGTACCGATTTTAGAACTGAAATGTCTCAATCGAACAACTCTTGAATATGTATATTACGAATGTATTTTGTTAATATGATACACCTATATATATTCTTTGCACCTACGGAGACTGGGTACTTCTGTATTAGCAAAACACCGTAACGATTGATAACGCAATCATGTGTATTAAATTGCTTATTATTTTCCTTGTTTTGTTTCTCAGGTATATGTCCTTTGATATCTTATATGTTTTTTCATGTATAATGATGTGATCCTCGGTTGATTAATTGTGTCTAACTGTGTCGGATATATACTAGAGATTAAAAAACAATGAAAAGAATATGCTGTTGTCAAATCCCTACTTAAGTAGTTGAGACTTTAAATTATGACGATATTCCAATGTTAATTTTTACGTTAAGAATAATGATGTCCTCGTCATTATCGTCATCAACTTATGCATTCATTTTGTCGGCATTTTATTTTTCCAAATATAACATGTGTTCTTCAGAATTATCTGATCTATTCCTATAGCGGAATTGAAGTAGAGCATTAGAGAAATTGATTGTGTGGTGTAGGAATAAAGACCGTGACTCC
Source organism: Euprymna scolopes (assembly GCF_053919585.1). Lineage (NCBI taxonomy): Eukaryota > Metazoa > Mollusca > Cephalopoda > Sepiida > Sepiolidae > Euprymna > Euprymna scolopes. The sequence continues at coordinate 104,314,800 of NC_136501.1, read as the reverse complement.
CACGAACAGGTGCGCATCTCCCTTTCCGTGTACGGTGACAAAATGAGGGAACGAAACAAAAAGATGTTCGTTTGTAGAAGACGCTGTAATATACATATGCCATTGAATTACATAAGAGGTCAGAAACTGTTATAAGAGGACGAGTTGAAAGCACGACGGAAGAAGGTTTTTCGACAGCGGGAAGAGAGAACCGACAGTGGAAATTACCAGTTGAATTTAATCGCGAGAAAGCAGAAGTTGGAACAAATATTGTTCTTCTTTATTTTTCATTTTCTCTTATTCAATTTCCTCCTTCATTTTTTCCAGCCCATTTTACTCGTAGATCTAGTGCATGTTATAAATCTACCGTTTTATAGTCTTTACAGCTTATTTCATCTATTTTTAAAGTTGTGTCATATTGTGCTCGCATTTGTTTTTTCTAACATTGACTGCCCTTTCATTTTTCTTAGCCTCTTACACAAAGTGAATTAACGTCTTGCCTCAGACTATTCCTAGTAGAAAAATAAAGTCCAATGTAAGAGCAATCTCACGTTTGTTGGCATCAGGGTATATTTCCTCAAATCATGAAAATACATAGAAAAGCCAGGAAGTGACATCATTTAATAAAAATAGCCAAAGTAGACAATGAAAGAATTGATATACTTATAGTATACATTTTTCAAATACATCGCTTATCGGTTCATTATTGTCTTTTTTAGTACCCCGGAAAAAGGAGGGTGAACCTGTGAATTCACCCTTGTCCGTTGGTCTGTCAGCATTTTTTTCAATATCTACGCATTTTAATTTTTTAAATTTGCACAAAAATTATACATGATATGAGTAAAAAAAGTAACAGAACGAATTTTGAGGGAAAACGTCAATTACCCCCCCCCTCAGGGATGTCTTTCGTGTTAAAATGGATAAAATTAACACTTTCGTTAATGCCTTGATTTTTTATTAAACTTTCTGAAAAGTTGTTGCTAAATGGTTTTCTATATAACTTTGTTTGTCTATACTTCGCGATAACTCTTGTGTGTTTCTCAAGGACTCCTTTAGGGCTACTAAAAACTCTCCATTGCTGGGACTATTTTACCATATTTGATCAAAATTTTCTGTCTATTTAGCGAGTTTGCATGGTGCAGAACTCAAATTAAAATATGTTAAAACCTTGAGGAATTTTGGGGCTAAATGGGGGGGGGAACAAATGTTGGACTCGGTCACTTCTATTTTTGCATGGCGCAGAACTCAAATTTACATATGTTAAGGTCTAAAACTGCACCGTTTGTTCATTTTTTCACCAGGATTTGACGTCCCCTGGGGGCCTTTGCGGCTAATTGAGGGCGGGGAATGCTGAACTTAGTCATTGTGTTTATGCCTCGTTCACTATGCATTCACGGGGAGAATGCTTGCTCCACTTGTTTGCCCTTTTCTTCTCTTACTCTAGCGGTGTATTTTGGCCATTTCCATAAACGAAATAATCGCATGAAAGTAATATTTGGCGATTTTGACCAAAGTTAACATCTTACACAGCCGAATATCATAAGTGCATTCGAGATGTTTTATTACCACACAGGCCGAAATGCTCAAGTTCTTTGATATGACAGGAGCGCATGCGAAATGAGCGTTTGTGTTTAAAGCTCAATTGCACCATGGCGCTTGGTTGTTAGATTTTAAACTAAAATTCAAGCAGAATCAGTAACGCCAGACTTATAATACCGATAGAACGTTCTTTCATAAAGCAATGTTGCGTTCGAAATAACGGATTCTGTTTAGAGCATGATTGAGGCATGATGCCTAACTTTTTTATTTTAAACTTTAATGCAAGGCATTATCTATGAAAATAGTTCTATAAAATGAAGAATAGGAAAAATGCAATGAAGGCTACTATATATTGCGAACTTAGTCATTGCGAAAGGCATGTGAAGCTTCAACTATGTGCACTGCGATGGGTCCCAAATTAAATTAGGCAATTAATTTAATTTGATTGAAAACTATTCGATTACATCGTTTTCTATGACAATAAAAATATGGGAGAGTAAACTCTCGTTGTTCATCATTCAATTCCGGGCAACGTCGGAACACATTGCTAGTGTTCAAATACAATGAAGTAAAACGCAGTCGGCATCAACGATAAAAAAGAAAAAGCAACAAAACATCCACCAGCACATCGATCAAGTTTCTGACCCTAAGAACTGATTTCCATTACTGGGTCGAGCAACCGCTGGCATTTATTTGCTTGTTTAGAAAACTTTCCACTCTCCGTTCTCCAAGCAATGTTCAACTTACCCTCGTTGATGATGTCGGTCGGAACCGGTGAAAACATTACGAATAATACTAATGGGAGCTATATCAACGATTTTGATTCGAACAAAAAAGATGGGAAAATGGATAACAAATGTATAATCAAACAGAAGCTTTCTGTTCTAATGTTTGTTCAAATGAAAAAGTGCTGTCCAATTACACACAATTTAGAAAACCGCATAGTCCATTCCAGAGTTATTTTTTTTTATATGAACATATTAAATAGATATCGATGTCATAATAACAGAAGTTAAGAATAGGTTTATTTAATTGTATAAATTTTAGAAGAAAACGATATTTTCTCTTTATAGATTATTGATTAAAAGTAAAACTAATTAAAATCGGGGTGGCTTTGCGCAGGGGCGACAAGCCAAAGATCGCTGGTTCAGCCTCGGCATTGGACAGGAGATGAATTATCACGGCTTTGAAGGTTCGGCTTTCTAACGCTACACTGATCTGCGTTTCGGGTTGGCTCGATAGTCGCATTTAAAACGACGGATCGGATATCATAGGGAAACAGGAGAAGGTGTTAATGAAAAATAGAGGCGAGGGAAACATTAGAAAATAGGATGTTCTCACCTCTCAGGCATGGTAAGAATAATCTAATGATTAACTGGAGCCGAGAAAGTGTTGATGCACGAGAAAAGAATAATACAAATAGTTTGTGTGTGCGTGAGAGAGAGAGAGAGAGAGGGGGGGGAAGGGAAGAGAGATAACGAGAGTTATTCATAAAATGATTAATAATAAGTAGTGTGACCTGCGGAAATAACGCAATTTAAATTTTCATGTATTATATGTTGCTGGCTTGCTGAAAAATATTTTTAATCTATGCACGTAAAACGTGAATACACACATACATAAATATACATCTATGCTAAATGGGTCTCCCTTACTGAGGGGAGGATTCTAAAATATTTCGCAGTAGAATTCAGATTGTGATTTAAATTCCCGATGCCGATACAATTACCGATTATGATTGTTTTAAAACTAAGTAAATACGAAGGTGTAGAGTTTTGTTTTTATTTCTCTGGCTTACTGAATCCAAAGATAAAAAAAAAATTACTAGAATCATTTTTCGCATCGGAAAGAAAAAACAATTTTCTTCGGTGCCGATTTCGATGCCTTAAAAAGTTCAGATTTTCTCGATTTTGCATTCGAATGTTTCTTCCTAACAATAGCATATATCCTAAAAAATAAAGATATATATGTATGCATGTATATATATATATATGTGTGCATGTATATATATATGTATGCATGTATATATATATGTATGCATGTATATATATATGTATGCATGTATATATATATGTATGCATGTATGTATATATGTGTGCATGTATATATATGTATGCATGTATGTATATATATGTGTGCATGTATATATATATGTATGCATGTATGTATATATATGTATGCATGTATATATATATATATATATGTATGCATGTATGTATATATATGTATGCATGTATATATATGTGTATGCATGTATATATATATATATGTATATATATATGTATGCATGTATGTATATATATGTATGCATGTATATATATGTGTATGCATGTATATATATATGTATGCATGTATATATATATGTATGCATGTATATATATGTATGCATGTATGTATATATATATGTATGCATGTATGTATATATATATGTATGCATGTATATATATATGTATGCATGTATATATATGTATGCATGTATGTGTATATATGTATGCATGTATATATATGTATGCATGTATGTATATATATGTATGCATGTATGTATATGTGTGTATGTATGTATATGTATGCATGTATATATATGTCTGCATGCATGTATATATATGTATGCATGCATGTATATATATATATGTATGCATGTATATATATATATATATATATATATATATATATATGTATGCATGTATATATATGTATGCATGTATATATATGTATGCATGTATATATATGTATGCATGTATATATATATATATGTGTGTACATGTATATATGTATGCATGTATATATATATGTATGCATGTATATATATGTATGCATGTATATATATGTATGCATGTATATATATGTATGCATGTGTATATATGTATGCATGTATATATATATATATGTATGCATGTATATATGTATGCATGTATATATGTATGCATGTATATATGTATGCATGTATATATATATGTATGCATGTATATATATATGTATGCATGTATATATATATGTATGCATGTATATATATATATGTATGCATGTATATATATATATATATGTATGCATGTATATATATATGTATGCATGTATATATATATATATATATGTATGCATGTATATATATATATATGTATGCATATATATATATATATATGTATGCATGTATATATATATATGTATGCATGTATATATATATGTATGCATGTATATATATATATGTATGCATGTATATATACATGTATGCATGTATATATATATATGTATGCATGTATATATATATGTATGCATGTATATATATATATGTATGCATGTATATATATATGTATGCATGTATATATATATGTATGCATGTATATATATGTATGCATGTATATACATATATATGTATATATATGTATATATATATGTATATGTATATATATATGTATATGTATGTATATATAAATGTATGTATATATATATATATGTATGCATGTATATATGTATGTATATATATATGTATGTATATATATATATATGTATGCATGTATATATATATGTATATATATGTATGCATGTATGTCTATATATATATATATATATATATATATATATATATATATATACTTCGGAATAATTTTTATTCAACAATCAGTGGTTATGTAAACGTGAGATTCTAGGTTTATAAAATATTTCTGGCAGTAATATACTATAAGTTTTCCCATCTAAATCAAAAATTGCTCGATATGCAAGATAGAGCAAATAAATTAAATTGTAATTAAATTAATTTCAAAAAACTCTCATTGAAATGAAATGAAGTTGTTGAGTTTCATATCAAAGAATTTTTATTCTTCTAAGCAAGACAAAGAATGTTTTAGAAAATTAATCTCCTTAACCTATAGGGTTTCGATGTCTACCATCTCATCAGAGGAGAGAAAATATTAGCAAATAGTTATAAAGGTGTGCACCCTATTTGCTAAAGTCATTGAGACATGGAAAGTCAAAGTGAAAATAATTCATTTGTCAGAAGTCCTGTAGCAGGAGGATTTGTAGAAAAAGGATATGAACTTTTTTGTTGATCTAACTTGCTTGGTAAAATCCATATTATACGTTCTTTACATCCGTTTGGTAATAATTTCCAAGCCATATACTGGGTAATCCGCATAGAACTGTATATATCCGAATTCAGGCAAGTGCTTGTTTAAATTTGTTTTAGGTTCATCGAAATAATTCAGAGACTCTATAATATAATATATGCCGATACAATTACCGATTATGATTGTTTTAAAACTAAGTAAATACGTAGGTGTAGAGTTTTGTTTTTATTTCTCTGGATTACTGAATCAAAAAAATGTGATATACGTGATCCAGAAAAACGCACCTGTGTGAGTGATCAATGCAGTTTACTTTTGTTTCTAGCTTAAAAGCAACAGACATTTACCATTTTATCTTTAGTAGCTGCAATTGAAAATATATAGTTAAACAAAAAGAATCGAAAGATAAAACAATTACTAGAATAATTTTTTGCATCGGAAAGAAAGCAACATTTTCTTGGATGCCGACTTCGATGCCTAAAAACTTAAGATTTCCACGATTTTCGATTCGAATCTTTCTTACATGTATGCATATATATATATATATGTGTGTGTGTGTGTGTCTGTATATATATGTATGGATATGTATATAGTTATGCATACGCATATAGTTATCTATGTGTGTTTATATAGTTATGTATGCATGTTTATATACTTATGTATGTGCATATGTATTTGTATATATGTGCATGTATGCCAATACATGTATGTGCAAGTATGCACATGTATATATATATATAAGTATGTATGTATATATATAGATATATATATATATATGTATAAATATGTGTATGGGTATATGTATGTATATGCATATATATATCAGTATGTGTATATATGTGTATATACATATATGTATGTGGATATGTATGTATATATATATATGTGGGTGTGTATATATATATGTGTTTACATATATATATATATATATATATATATGTGTATAGATGTGTATATATATGTGTGTATATATATATGCACGTATATATGTACATATATATGTGTGTATATATATGTGTGTATACATATGCTCATATATGTATGCGTACATATATATATATATGTGTGTGTACATATATGTACATATATGTATGTGTACATATATATTTATGTGTAGCCGCACTGCTGAGCTGTAAAACAACGAAAAAGTACTGTATGTGGTTTACTATAAGTCTCCCTATCTTGAATTGATCATATACAGGAGTGATACAAGAATTACCATTAGCGTATAAGCGATCCTCTTGGTGTAAACAAACCGAGCTTAGGTAGTTCGGACGATGTTTAAACATCGTTAAACTCATGACTCAAACAGGAGCGTCCGATAGCGTAATGGTTTGGGGCCTTGACTGTGTACAGACGATCGGGTTTACATCCTGGCTTGAGGTAGTTGTCTGGCTAGCCGCAATGATTAGCTGTAAAACAGCGAAACATTACTGTATGTGGATAACTATATGTATGTGCATATATGTACGTATTTGTGTATATATATATATATATTTATATATATGTATATATATATATATATATATATATATATATATATATATATATATATATATATATATATATATACATGTGGTGGCACCCTCTCATTTACATATGTGGATAATATTACACATGAATAACAAGACTCGGTTAGTCTGAGTGCGTGTTAACCAGAAGCCACCGAAGGCCGAGCCGAGAGCAGATATGTTCTCCAGCCAATACTTTCTTACCTGACAACCATTATGCAAATATACTGCAAATATACTTTTCCTAATACAGTTCTTATTGATCTACCATATTTTGTTGGGTCTTCATTTGTATTGC
>NC_136501.1:104282415-104302415 GCF_053919585.1 Euprymna scolopes | reverse complement strand
CTGAACAGGGGGTCTACCTTCATTTTTGTTATTGCGAGGATTATTTTCTGCTGATTAAACTAATAATGGTTTCCACATTTAACATCAATAAACACTTGTTATAAACTTAAATATAAATAATTAACAGCGTTATTGTCCCTTATATATGTGAGAGACATACAGTGAAACTGTTCATTATGGTCAAGTGGCTAAGTGGGGGATGCCATTTTCTCTTCTCTGAGACCTCTCTCTTACAGGAGAGACGTTGCGAGCCGGTCTTTGTTTTATCGTTACTTCAATGGAAAGTGCTCGCCAATCTTTCACGAAAAACACCCGTCTAGCTGAAACGATTTTACCCACTCTTTATCTGTGCCTAAACCAAAACGTAGATTACATGAACAAAGCTTCTTTCTTAGAAGTGCACCCCTGTGGAACTCTGTTCCGTTTGCCTGTTTTCCACCTGACTAAAACCTGGATGTCTTCAAGTCCAACATAAATAAATTCCTGAGGAACCGCCTCCTTAGGTAAGACACTTTATCAACACTAACGTACTGTACACGCAATTACCCTTCTCCACGAGTGGCTTCCGTGCCTTGATAAGTGGTGACCACTTGTAAAACAAACAAGTATACGTATACATACGCCTGTCAAACATCATACTATATTGGCTTTTGGACTAAAGAAGTCATAGCATAAAAAATTCGGTGCACTATTCCTCATAAAAAAACAGTTTTGATTAACCATACCAAAGATATCATGAATACCATGGGACTTCGAATATTTATTCAGATGTATTTCTGCAGAAAAAGTATCTTTATATATGACAGCTATGACAGAGGTTGATCTTAAAAAAAATATTTTAAAAATCATTTTGGACAACTTATATGGTTCATGTAACCGACACACTCGGCTGGTAGAGGTGTAAAATGATAAATATATATATGTGGGTGTGGGTGTATATATATATATATATATATATATATATATATATATATATATATATATATATATGATCAAAATAATGAGACAGAATTCGATCACAGTGTCATGCATTTTGTGGTATCAAGTAATACATAATAATTTTTTGAAAATAATATTTTTATATAAGACAATCTCAGTCAAATAAAATTGCTCCTTATAATATATATTTTGCTAATGACTTTCCCCTGAGGAGTTGAGCCTACAACAGAAAATCTATCAATTAAAGAAATTACTTTGAATATGTTACTCTTTGTTAAAATAATAGTTTCGTTTTGAAATATTATATTTTCATCGCATTGTTCCTCCTTTTCCCACCAATTTTTCTTTTCTTCTTATTCTATTCTGCGTCTTTACGTTTTTCAACCTATTTCCGGTTTACTTCATATTATTATTGCTATTATTATTATTATTATTAGTGGTAGTAGTAGTAGTAGTATTAGTAGTAGTATTTACTCACTAGGTGTAGTCATACAAGCAATTGAGAAAACTTTGTGTTATCTGGAGTCTGAGTGACAGAAAGTCTCCTCAGATTTCCACTACTCTCCACTGCTTTCTATAAACTTTGCAGATGAATTAACGTTATCGCAACAGCCGTTTACAACTATGTTCTTGTTGGCAACAACCATTGCTCTTCACTGGAATCTGAGTGACAAAAAAGCTCCACAAAATCTCAGCCCTATTTGCACTCAGCAAGCAGAGGTATCGATAGTGCTCCTCCTTCTTGGACTTACCATCTTCGTTGACCCTCCTTTTTGATTTAGTGTTTCCAGTCTTTGTGTTATATAGTTGTTTCATTAAAGAGTCTTAGAGAGAGACTATTATAAGTGATGCTTTTTCTTGTGAGAGTTCTTATTAGTAATGATATGTGTCTTAGTGAGAGTTTTTGTCTTATTACATATGATGTTGTATCTTAGAGAGAGAGATGTTGTTGTAATGACATTTTATAACACAGACATATTATAACAATACAATTTACCTTTTTGTAGAAATCACAAACACAAAGATGAGCTTTATCCAAAACACATGGTGAATTTATTTAATACGACCGGTCGGGATTTCCTCATTAAGAACTCAAAGTTTCACATCTTAGTTTCTGAAGTGACGTCTCGCTTCAGACGTCCGCCTGTCTGTCTCCCCTGACTGTCTCTCCTGACTGTCTCTCTGACTGTCTCTCCACCAACTAACTCGCACCTGCTATATTGAGAACTCCATGCATCCCGGCCACGTGAGCAAAATTCACGTGTCTCAACATGCGCGACTTTGCACGTTTTCGACATTGATTTCCCAATAACCTATTTTCCTTGTTTGTTTCCACAAAGGAATTTAACCTACATATCTAATTTATTTAACTCATATTTTATTATCCACATTCTTTTAACAATTGAATAGTTTATTTATTATTTATTTCATCCGAATTAACATTTTACTGGACATTCCATTTAAACCTATTGTTCTTTAAAACTTATGTCCAGGGTTCGATTTCTGCTTTCTCTTATTTCCATTTTAACTAATCTCTCTATTTTTATACTTACATGAACAGGGGACAGCCATTATCATGTAACATTTGGTAGCAGACACGCACACACAAAACAAAAAAATTGGGGGAGGAGGGTAAGTTAGAATCATATCGTTTCAGTTTAGAGGAAAAGGGAAAAGGTATTGGTCTCGTACAACTTCTACTATTATGCGCCAGTAGTTTTCACACATGTCATCATTAAGAAATTAGCTCTTTTAACAGCAGATGGGGGTCATCGTAATAGCAATTCTCCCCAGGTTTTCAGTGCTCACGTCATCTATTTTGATAAATTTTGCAAATTAATTTGCAAGAAAAACCTTAGAAACTCTATGATATGCTTTACAATAATTACCACAAGCAAGCATCGTTCCAATCATTGAAGAGTAAAAAATAATTGATATAAAGTAAAACTGACACTACAGTGTCAGTTTTACTTTATATCAATTATTACTCACTGTAATCTTTCGTTGCATTAATTGCATGATAAAACAGAGGAACCCTAAAGTTTGTCTGTTTTATCATGCAATTTTCCATGTGTTTCACCATGTATATCATTCTGTAGCGTTTTCATCCCTTTTTCGTTCTATTTTTCGTGTATAAATGATAACGTTATTTTTTTCCATATTTAATCCACCTAAAATTAACTTTTTTTCTTACACGTTTTTTTCCACTCGATCATTTCGGCAGCCGTTTTCGTGTTTACTTGATTTTTTCTTCCATTTCATTAATATAATTATAAAACTAAAATGAGATTGTAACGGGTGTTGTAACGCAACACCCTGTTTACGATTTTCTTTGGAGCATGCGTACATCAATAAATACTCAACGCGATAATAAAACGTATTGTTTTACTGTGTACGTTTTAAGTGCCGCATTGTTTATTTTTTCGCGTTTAAATTATCAAAATAAACCATTAACACTTTCTGCATGTTTTTACATCGTTCATTTCCGTATTACGTTTAAGTTATTGTAACTCAATTTCCTTACAAATAAATCTACATTAACCCGTTGAAAACCATAAGAGTATTTTACAACGGCGATTTACCCACCACCTTACATTTTTTTGTATTTATTCTCGATTTTTAAGACACCTTTCTTCAAAAACAGTAATACATTTTCTTCTACACTACCAACATAAATGACCCCGAAAATGTTTTTCTTTAATTTGCGTTACAAATAAATAATCAACGCGAAATAAAACGTATTGTTTTACTATATATGTTTCTATGCCCCAATTGTTTTTTGTTTTCGTGTTTAAATTAAGATATATCAAAATTTGAATTTAACTTTTAGCATTATGGTATCTGTTCAGTGCATTTTTACCTATAAGTATGGCAAACCACTTCTACTTCAACGGCTGTAAGTTTTTTTTGTTTTTTTTATAAAAATAATCAATTATAATAAACAGAACGACTCATAGAAATCTATTTATATTCTTTTCTCATTCTAATATACTTTCATAGAAAACTATTTTCTTACGTCGCAAGTGTCACGCTCATACATTAATTCCATAGCTAATATAACAGTCTGACCCAAGTTCACGGGTAGTCTAGGTCTCTATAAAGCTAAGTATTTCTATTAGTGAGGAAGTGTGTGAGAGTCTCTCTCAACCAATATACTCAACGGTTTTTTGATCTAGAGACGTGAAATTTTATATATAGAGTATTCTGACATGTGGAATATATTTAATCAGCGTTCATCTCAAAAAGGAGCCTGCTAAAGGGGCACAATTATCTTAGTTTTATAAGTTTGTCAAATATTTCACGAATGCGCATACATAAATCGTTCTTTTGACAGTTTTCTTAAGTTAAGCATGAGTAGGTTTGAATACACTTTTTAAAGATCGTGTTTAGTTGAAGTAATGATTATCGTACTTTACTCACCGTCTTTAGGTTTTGCTTTTTATCTCAGCTCGACTATATTTTGTTACAAGACGTGAACTGTTGAGAAGAAGCATAATACTTGCATGCGCATGTCCCAGTTTCTGTATGAATTAAAATATAATATTATGGCGTATTTTATGACTAGGTCTATGACAACAGCATATTCTTTTCTTTTTTTTTTTTTTTTGATTCTCAGGTATATATCCATTGATATCTTATATGTTTTTCATGCAAAGTGACGTGATCCTAGGTTGATTAATTGTCTCTGTGTCGGGTATATACTCGAGAGTCAAATCGATAAAAAGAATATGGACGTTGTCATAGCCCTAATTATTAGATAGGTGACACTTTAAATAATAGCGACATTCCATTGTTAATGTTTACGTTAAGAATAACGATGTGCTTGTCATTATCACCAACTGATTCTGTCTTGATTTGGCGACTCTCTGCTTTTTTCTTCCCAAATATAGCACGTTTTCTTCAGAATTATCTGATCTATTCCTGTAGCAGAATCGCAGTAGAACATTTGAGAAATTGATTACGCGGTGAAAGAAATAAAGAAAGTGACTTCCCCAAACAGGTGCGCATCTCCCTTTCCGTGTCAGGTGACAAAATGAGGGAACGAAAGGGAAAGCATGAAGTTGAAAATAATATGCTGTTTTCATTGCCCTATTTATGACCTGCTAATGCCTGACGGCTCGCTAGTATTTTATTGTTCTATCATTTGTGTAATATCGCAGAATGCATTTGTGTTTTAGAAGAAGTAGTTATTCTAAATTTAAGCACATTTTTTCTTATTAAAACAAGGATCATATGTGTTTCAATTGCAATTTTGGATTGCACACACGCATTTATTTCAATCATAAATATCGTCCTCCCTTCTGTCTAATATTTTTTTTTCCTTTATATTCTATTTAATTCTTCTATGCGCTTCGTTCTCGTTATAATTTACTTCTCTCTATTTTTAATCTACGTTTGGTCTGATGCTTCGTATTTTGTTTTGAAATTCATCCATCATTGCTTTTCTTATAGTTCCATTAAAAATTTCTATTTTCATTTTTTCCTCATCTGAAGTTTGACTTTTCCCTGTTTTTATGTCATTGTTTCTCCCTTTATCATCAGTGTTTATTTATTATTATTATTATTATTATTATTGTTATTATTATTATTATTATTATTATTATTATTATTATTATTATTATTATTGTTATTATTATTATTATTATTGTTATTATTATTATTGTTATTATTATTATTATTGTTATTGTTATTATTATTATTATTATTATTGTTATTATTATTATTATTGTTATTATTATTGTTATTATTATTGCTGTTATTGTTAAAACACAAGTAATACCGGAATAGTTGGTACACTAGGAGTAGTATCAAGTCGTCTAGAAGAAAAATTGAGAAAACTACAAATTCCCGATGTTTTAGTTGGTCTTCAGACCTCTACAATTGTAAGTACCACCAACATCTTTAGAAACCCCCTTGAGTTTTGAAGCTCATGGTTTGGGGCCGGGAAATCTGGAAAAGGAAATCCCATCCCTTTCGAGAGAGACGTTGATAAACGAAATCAGAATTATTATAACTATTATTATTGTTACTGTTATTGTTGTTCAATCTTGTGTCTTTACGCTTTTTCCACTATTTCCGTTCTAGTTTATATTATTATTGATATATTAATACGATAGCGTTATTTTGTGTATCACGCTTACATCTTGTTTTTCTTTCGAGTGAATGTCGTTTAATTGTTATGACCTTTCATTTCTTATGATAAATAATTTGACCAAGAATCCTTTATAAGTTTTGGTTTCGGTTTCGATTATAGCTGATAGCAACCAAGTCATCTATTTTTTAATAAATAATTTCACGAACAATTATTAATTTTAGGTTTCGGTTTCGATCATAGCTGAAGGAACTCAAGTAATATGTATATATATGTATATATATATATATATATATATATATATATATATATATAATTTCACAAGTTTTGTTTCAGTTTTGATTCCAACTGATGCACTCAAGTCATCTGGATATATATTTATTTAAATATTTTAAATCTCAACTTTATAATATATAAGAATCAATAGGAAATTGACTCTACGATAATATATAGTAAATCTGCATGGATTAAAATATTACGACCGGGCTACGCCGGACATCCTTGCTAGATTAGATAAATACTTTGCAGTTTTACAAAAAACAAAAAAAAAGCTACAATAATATAAGGGCGCCTCCATTCACGCTGAACATCAATATATTACATATGAAAGCGCCCACCGTGGAATTTCTACAGGTCCTATCAATTGTTAGTATAATTATTGGCTCACACAAGTAGCTTTTACATAGGTCAACAAAAATATCTCTTTGAAAACAGCCTATAGTGTTTCTTATCAGCTAAGTGACAACAAGTTTCCCCAGGTTTCCAGTACTCCTCACTTTTTTCGATAACATTTGCAAATAAATGTTAATTGTCGCAACAGCTGTTTGCCATTGATTTCTCGTTGACAGCAGCTATTGGTCTTAACTACAAGTTGAGTGGCAATAAGCCTCCTCAAGGTCCCAGTTCCTTCACACTTATCTAGCGGGGGTCCGGTCAGTTCCTCGGTCTTTCCTTCCTTCCTGAACACTTGATTATTTGGTCTCACTCATTTTAGGGGGTGGGAAGTGATGTGGTATGAAGGATGGCGGTGGGATTAGTGAACTTATAGATACGCGGCTTTAGTATCTTGGTTCCATGTACTGTTTCATGTTTTGCCTTTGTGTTTATTTATTGTTATTATTGTTCTTGTTGTTGTTATTGTTATTGCTCCTTGTTAAAAGTGAGTCTTAGAGAGTCCTATTAAGAGAGAGTATTATTAAAAGAGAGATGTTGTTGAGAGAGGTTGTTCGTGTTATGAAGATTCATATATATAAAATGTTCATACTTAGAAGTGTAGAAGCTCTTTGAGTGTTGAGACAGTCTTAGTGTTCACATTGTGTATGTAAGATGTGTATGTAAAGACATTTTAAAACACATGATATACAAGACATATAATGACAATTTTCACTTTACCTTTTGGTATATTACAACATAAAGACGACGTTTATAAAAAACACATGATGGGTTTATTTCTTCTCCCGACCTGTCGTGGTTTTCATCATCAAGAATTCAAAGCTTCACATTCTAAGTTTCAAAAGTGACCGTCTCGCTTCTAGACGTTCGAATCCCAACTGCAGACTATCGTCTGTCGTCCTCAAACTCCCTCACAGTTTCTCTTTGCTACACTCTAAAGTTTCTAACTATATCGAGAACTTCCCATTTTCCATGACGTCATACACATGTTAAAACATGTGTCGTCTTTCACGTGTTCTGGAAATGCATGTCCAAAACTTTTTCCTTTGTTTACAAAAGGGATTTTAACCTATATTCCCAGTAACCTATATTTCCAATATGTTAAAGACATGTTTATTAAATTATCTTATAGTTGCATTCTTTCAATTGAATTTTCATAACAGAATTGACAACGCACATTCTTTTCTTGAAACTATTTTATCTCTAAGCTAAACAATGATTTGTTTTCACATTCCATTTGCTAATTCGCTCTCGTAATCTATTTCTAAACCTAAATTACGAGGTTCGAAGTTCGTCTATGCTATTTCATTTTCATTTTAACTAAATCTCTCTATTTTTATACTTACATGAAAAGGGGGCAGCCCTTATCATGTAACATTTGCAGCAGTTTGTCTGATCCGCCCTTATTGCTCCTGTGTGTTAGTTTCCACATTCAAGGATTTTTCTTAATATTTCAGCTGTTTTCATTATTTTTGTTCGTTGGGTTATTCAAGTCATTCCTTTGATTCCAATTTCTCCCAATCTTTTTACGAAGTTCTTCGGTGTAGTTTATTATTATTATTATTATTATTATTATTATTATTATTATTATTATTATTATTATTATTATTTACTCACTAGGTGTTGTCATACAAGTCATCATCAAAGATTTCTCTGTGAGAAAACCTTGTGTTAACTGGAGTCTTAGTGACCGAAAGTCTCCTCAGATTTTCAGTACTCTCCACTATGTTCTATAAAACTTGAAAATTAATTTGCGTAACTGCACCAGCCTTTTACCGTTCTGTTCACGTTGGCAGCATCCATTGGCCACCAGCAGCAACCATTGGTCTTCATTAGAATATGGGTGAAAATAAGCCTCCACAAGGTGTTAGCCCTGTTAGCACTCAGCCAGCATAGGTCTGGATAGTGCTTTCCCTCCTGTGTCTTTCCACCCTAACCCGACTCTCCTTACTTATTCTGCGAGTTGCCAGTTTATGGTAACATATATGCACACACAAAAAAATAAAAAAATAAATCAAAAAGAAGTGGGCAGAGGGTAGGGGTTATGGGAGGTTAACTTAGAACTATAGCGTTTCAGTTTTAATGAAACCGTCTTGTAGCTGTACTACAACTACAACCACTTTTACTACTACTACGACTACTACTACTGATCCTCGGGAGTTTTTGCATAGGCCATCATTATTAAATCTCTGTCAACAACATGTATAGCCCGCGTAACAATTCTTCCCAAGTTAAAATACACTCTTCCATAAATTTTGTAAATTAATTTGCATTATTGTAGCAGTCGTCTATCAATTTTTTTTCCCCATATCTGACCACTACGCCACGGTTCCTTGGAAGATAAATTGATATTCTTCTGAAGGTTAAAGGTTCAATACTCAGTGTGGGCGATTGAAAGTTAATTGCGAATTATTTAGGACCTCTATCCAGTCGTGGTTGACGGAATAAGAGCACGCTACCCCAAGACGTAAATAAAGGGTTCCGCTCGAATTTCAGTCCAAATTCCCGTTCGACAGAAACATTCTCGAGTTTTGTAAGATACAACCTGAAGACGGTTGGAGGTTACATCGGCCGAAGCGTTGTGAAAAATAACACTCAAATGAGAACTGTAGTCCAATAAATAATAATAAAAGTAACTAATCCTCATCTCCAAAATTCAGAAACGTTTTCTTCTTCTTCTTCTTCTTCTTCTTCTTCTTCTTCTTATTATTTCATTATTATTATTGTTATTATTATCATTGTTATTATTGTTATTATTATCATTATTGATATCATTATTATCATTATTATAATCATTATTATTATTATTATGATTATCATCATCATCATTATTATTATTATCATCATTGTTATTATTATGGTTATCATCATCATTATTATTACCATTATTATTATCATTATTATTATTGTTATTATTATCATTATTATTATCATTATTATTATTGTTATTATTATTATTGTTATTATTATTATCATTATTATTATTATCATCATTATTATTATCATCATCATTATTATTACCATTATTATTATTATTATTATTATTATCATTATTATTATCGTTATTATTATTATTATTATCATTGTTATTATCAATATTATTATTATTATTATTATTATTATTATTATTATTATTATTATAATAGTGATTATTTTCCACTTCTTCCAAATTTGTTTGTCGTTTACAATTCTGTTATTCTTATAATATTCTTCATTTCCTTTATTTTTCAGTTTTATATTTGTCTGTGGTGTTTATATTTCAACGTACTTTTCCTCTTTTATAGACTTTCTCGTTCTTTCTTCATCACATTTTAAAAAAACTCTGATGTATTCTCATCGTTTAGATTCTCATTCTAGGTGTTCAGTCTTTTTCGCTTGACTTCTTATTAGTTTCATCGTTTAAGAGTTCTATTCCTTTATTTTCCTTTGATTTTTCGTCTGTTTTTTTTATATTCTTCTAATTTTATTCTTCGATTCAACAACCTGTTCTCTATATAAGTCCCCACTTTCCTTCTTATATTTTTTTTAAAAAGTATTTAACTATCACTCTGTTTCTCTTACTAATTATGTTTCCCTGATATTTTTCTTTTGTTCTTTTTCTCCTGTCAGCATTTAACTTAATTGCTCATTTTTTCCCCTTTATTTCATTAAGGCCCGACATTTTCTATTTCTTGATTCAACTAAATTTTCTTCTTGTTACTTTTGAAGAATTTGACCTGAATCCGAGATTTTCCGTCAATTCTAGTTCGGGCTCGTCTGGCAATTACCGAATAAAACCTAGCAAAATAACAGACGCAGACGAATTTCAAAACAAACAAACCGGAAAAAATATAAATAGAATTAATAAAATATAACAGAAACCTACTGTAAATTTACTGAATAAATATGTGGGTATAATTTTTTTTTGCATTTTTTATTGTTTTAATTTTCTCCTTATTCTTTAGCAATCAACCAAATGTTTTTTTCTTTTTTAAAGAAAGGATAAATGTTTTATAACTGTCAATTTTTAGTTGGAATAACATTTTTTTAAGAAAACTCACATTTTTGGAGATTTTATGAGCATATGGGCAACAAATGTTTTTTGTTTTTTTGTAAGAAAAATGAATGGATTTTAGAAAACCGTAAATTTTTAGGGGAAAGAAGAGTTGTTTTTATTTTAAAGAAAATGTAGAAATTATTTTTATCGACAAATTTTAAAAATATAAACTAAACAAATACTCTCTCTGCATCACTCAACATATACTTTTAAAAATTACATTTTATACAAAATACAAATAAATATTGTTAAATAAATGTTTCAAAATTTTAACAACGTTCGGCTTATTCCGGTGATTGCCGGTTGAGCTCGAGCAATAATTGACGGAAAACACCGAGGGTTCGGGTAAAACTCTTTCTCATAGTCGTCCATTGTTTTTCTCGTCTTTGTATAACACTCGCCCCTATTTTAGTATTTTCCCATTTCATCTAAAATCGATCAATGTGTTTCCTTTTATATTGATTACATGTCAACCATGATTAAACAAGTACGCATTCTTTCATTCTCGCTCGCGATGTCTCCCGACGCCCCTATACACCGCACATGCAACACGGGCACATATACAAGTCTTTCGTTTTCATTCTGCATCCGTATCTTTCGCGCTTTCTCATTTTTATCTGAAAATGAAACCCATTCGTGTACTTTGCCGAATAATTATGTTTTCTCGTTCAATATACACGATTGCCTATTCTACATAGGTGCTATTTGTTTTCTTTCGGCAACATTCAGATGTTGACACATAGCCAATTTTAATGTACGGAGTGTCTTCAATAAGTTTTCAAACTTTTGTTTTTTGTACAGGGATATAAAATTGTCGTAGACTCATGGAAACTCAGTGTTGTTTATACAGCTTTTGGTCCTAGATATGACCTTAAACTATACCAGATGGTGAGGCCCCAGCCTGTTGGCTTTTGGGGAGTGTGGAACTACCCTTTAATTGTCATTGTTCCAAGGTCCACTCTGAAACGGAGTGATAGTATCTGTTAGCCTTCCAAGTATGGGTTAAATAGAAAATGACTTGAAAAAAATATATTCTATTGAAAAAGTTTTATTCAAAATCACTGGATTTGGCATTAAATAAATCGAAAAGGGTTGGTATGCCGTAAAACAACAACAATTAACCAATTATACAGCTTTTAAGATGACTAATTAATTATTTCAGATTTAAATGACTGGTTACAGCAGGAATTTGAATACATCCTACTCACGCATGATTTTTACAACTGGTGAATTACAAATATTGTTATCAGAACGATATATAATCAAAATCTGATTTAAACTTAGAAAAATGTCACAAGAATGTATGGAATATTTCAGACTAATTTTGGACCATCTTGTCTGAATCAAGCATAAGTTTTTGAGTGACATAACAAATTCAAATAAGGCGGGAGTCTCTGAAGGATTATAAGGTGTGAGAAGAATACGAACATCAGAACACTAGACATGATTAGCCAACTTTTAAATTCCATGGATAAGAACTGTCATGTGTTTATAGACAATAAATACACAGTTTTACGTCAGTGTCTAAACTGCACACACAATTATTCGAAATGAATTGGAGATGTGGAAGATTTGTACAGATGCATCAGTCTACACGTCCATCCTTGTCACATAATATTTGACCAAGACGAGTATAAATGTAGTTGCTCAACCTCCCTATCGTCAAGATCTTTCTACTTGTGGCCGTTAGTTATTCTCTAAGCTAATGGAAAACATTAGATGCTGACGTTATGAAACAATTGACGTGATGAAATGGGCGGTGGCAAGAGCTATTTGCACGTCTAGCAAAAGGGCATCCCCGGGGTTTAGCAACGTTACAACAGGTGTTTTGTACTAGGAGAATATTGTTTCAAATAGGGACTAAAGTACCATGTGGGTACTATCATTAAAAGTGTCCAAAACCAAAAGTATAGAATACTCATTGAAATAACTTTGTATATGGATAATGCTTTAGCATATACAGGAATGCGGTAAATAATGTTTTATAAGTCCAGAAAATGTTTGCATTAAGTTACAGAAAACACAATGAAATATTTAAAAAATGTACAACACTTTACTTGTATACAAATCTGCCACCGCACGAAGGTATAACAACGAGCCATGTCAATTTTTCAGTGGAGTTAAACGCATAATCTGTTTTGGATTTTGAAAATATTCAACTCCTTAAACTAAGACAAATAGAGATGCGGAAAACTAATGGTTAATCCCGTTTTGAAGGAGGCCAAATTTAAAGCTGAAGAAAATAATGCTACGGAAAGAACACCCACGGGTTGAGTAAAAATAAAAATGGTATCTGTCTGACGGAATGGCAGAAAATATACAACACTTTACTCGTAGATCTGTTCTACAAATAAATGTTTCGAAAATGAAAAAATAGAAATGTAAAAAATACTTTATAAATTTTTATGAATTTTGAATATGCCATCTTCATTTCGTGACAAGTAAGTACACGGTTAATGTTTTCTTTTTATTTTATTCATCACCCTGAGTCATAATCTGAATAAGAGAGTAGTAAGCTTGGTTGAAGTGAGTGTCCCTAATGATAGAGGTCTGAACAGAGCTGAAAGGTAGAAACAGACCAAATACCAATGTATGATATGAAAAGAAACGAGAATCTTAGAGAGATATAAATCATACCAGTTATTATAGATGTCACAGAGCTTAGGAAGAAGAACCTAACTAATATTCCTGGTGAACCAAGTGCAAAAGAGATCCAGGCAATTGCACTTAAGGGACCGGCAAGGATATTAAAAGAGCTCTCAGTTGGTTTCAATGAAAAGCGGGGCAATGTTAGCAGCTGGTTTGGCTGTACCATACCAAGCATTACCATCTTCAAAGGAAGAAAAAAAAATAAAAATGAGAACGGGTTATACTGCTTGTGCAAACATATGGACTGGGCCAAAAATTTAAAACATTTCAGAAAGAGTTTATTTTTGCTAATTGAGGAGAAAAGAGAAAAGTAAAATACAACGTCATTTTTGCCAGTAGAGTTTAACGGTGCTGTGAAGAAGGTGGTATCCATCTACTATGCTAGAAAAATACTTACGCCCGAAAGTATCCTGTACCTCTATAAGCCCATCATTCGACCATGTATGGATTATTGCTGTCACATTTAGGCTGGTGCATCTTCTACTAGTCTCCCAGTCCTGGAAAAAGTTCAAAAAAGAGTCACAACCTCATCTATGCATCAGAAATGTTGCATCCCTCTGCCTGTTCTACAAACATTTTACTAGTGAATGCTCTGATGAACTGCAATCACTTGTGCCCCCGACGTAAATATCCCCGATAAACCCGACAAGCACCTAAGTCCCCATTTTCACAGTAGAGATCCCCAGGTGTAAGAAAGCCTTTTACTCCAATTGTTTCTTCCCAAGCACTGCTAGACGTTTGAACTCCCTTCTGGGAGTCTGCTTTCCCAACTGTACTGCTATGCAGAATTTCAATGTAATGTGAACAGCCATCTTGCTGCTCATCTCCCTTCATAATATCCTTTCAACTTATGTCCCCGATAGTAACCCGCTAATTCAAAGTGGTCCTGTGCTTTGTTTGAGGTGAAAAATGAATATAAAATAATGCAGAATAAGTTTCTAATCAAGGGAATATCTAGCTTCTCAAAACAAAATGGGATAAGAAAATAATGGAGACCAATCCACTGCTGAAGAAAGTATATTGCACCAAAAAAGGGAATGGAAAGTATATTAGAACAATGTATATTACGTTTTGCGTTGAAGAAAAGGGTAAAACCTTTTCATTAATCTTGGAAATACTCATCCCTATCCAAACCATTGTCATAAAAGACAGACATACACTCATTTAGTTCTTTCTCATCTGATATTTAATCTTCACCATCGGGCAAAAGTTACAGATGTTTTGATCCTGCACTCCACCTTTTTCAGTGCTCGGTCACGGGAAGAGAAATCCTTAATGAGTGATGACATTTTCATTTTTGTTCTCATCCAGAATACCACTTTTACGTAGATGGATTTTCTACACTTTCAAAACCGACTTTGTGTCTAACTCTGCCCTCGTGGAGTGGAACGTAAATAGAAACAAGGCTAACTCATGTACTTAGCTGAATGCTATGTGTCAACTAGTGTAGGTGTAAATTGGTTGCCAATGTTGTCTCTCCACTATTCTACGAGGGTTTCGCCTTTCTCTTTCCTTCCCTCCGTTGCCTTGGGATAAATTATTTCGCTTTAATGTACCCGTATCTCAGAATAATGACATACATTATTTTCAGTTTTCACAATTATCTCCCGTAAACAACTACTCAGAAAGGAGCCCTCAAAGTTTTACAAAGGTGTTTTAAATCACTATTTTAGCCATTTTGCATAAAGCAAACCCGAGGAAAATATAGCCAACAATACGTAGCAACATTTATTAAAGCTCCATTCAAAACAGCGTAACGATGAATTAATGATTTTGGTATGATTGAATTGTATTCATGAAATAATATAAATACATGCATATTGAACATTATGTTATATATATATATATATATATATATATATATATATATATATATATATATATATATATATATACTAGCAAAAGTACCCGCCGTTGACTGGGTTCAAAAACAGCCTACAGATAATTGACTCTGATTTATGAAAGTATGATAGGTTATGAAAAGGAAGCGTTGTAAAGAGATAGCTTCGAATTTAGGGGTATCAAAACAAAGCAAAATATGATGAAAGTAAAAATAAAATAGATAAACCCCATAATTAATTATACCATACCTGTTCACACTGAAACACTTATCACAATATTCTGTGGATCTGTATTAAAAAACCTTCTTAAACCTTGTGACATATTTCCATTCTATGGAGGTCAGGCGCAGCGAACACCTCATAATTTTATAATACCATATTTCTTCCATCTGAACAATAATTATCAAAGTATAATTACGCAGATAGATATGAAAAGTCTTTATTAAAGTGTGTGCCTATTTCCATTCTATGGAGGCAAGGCGCGAACGCAGACCCCACAATTGTATTATACCATCCCTATCTAAGTTAAAACATATTATCAGAGTATTATGTAAATCTATATCAAAAACACTTGTAAACTTTCTAAATTATTTTTTATTTCCATACTTTTTGGACCAGCCCCGTACGCAGACCCCAAAATTTTAATGAATCATCATTATGCCAGATCAATCATACCCATTCCTCTGTCTCGATACATCTTCTATCATTATATGTGATCATTTTTTATAACAGTCAATATATATATATATATAAGGTGAAAGGAGGTGTGTGCGTCTGGTCACGAATATGCTCCTATATGGTTGACTATTAAAAAAAACTGATTACATATAATGATAGAAGATGTATCGAGGATCAGGAATGAGTATGTTCGATCTGGCAGATGGGGTCTGCGTTCGCGCCTGGCCCCCAAAGTATGGAAATAAAATATTTTAAAAACCGTTTACAAGAGTGTTTGATATAGATGTACATAAGAATACTTTGATAAGTATGTTTTAACTTAAATAGGGATAAACTGCATGGAAATATGGCATAAAATTTAACAAATACTTTTCATATCTATCTGCCTAAGTATAATTTGATAATTATGTTTCAGTTTGAAGATATATGGTATAATAAAATTACTGGGTGTTCGGTCCCGCCTGCCTACATAGAATGTAAATATGTCACAAAGTTTAACAATTTTTTTGTTTTAAAGCAGTGAGGGTCCAAAATAACACCTTAGCTTTAATCTTACTTCACGTTAGATTCTATTTATTTTGGACTTGAATCATATTGTGTCGAATAAATTAACCTAAAAAATTCACGCTTTTATTAAAGTGAAAGCAAAAATAAGTCGGAACTTTACACACTTCTGGACACAAATTTTACATAACTCAGTTTTTTTTCCTTCTCCACTTGCACGTGGCACTCTTTCGAAAATAGATAAATAATAAAAAATAAGAACGTTACTTGTTATCGTGTCAAAAGAATGAAAAAATCCTACTCTCGTGATTACGTGTCTTTTTAAAAACCTTTATAATGTTATTTATATATCTGTTTAAGGTTATTTATCAGTATGCTAGAAGAAATTCAGTTGATTATAACCCTTTCTGCGTGTTTCTACATTACAATAGTACAACCCTGAATCCGACGGCGCAATACTACACCGTACAATACTGTAAAACTTAAACGAAGATGTTCTGCTTGAAAAGGGCGCCATTTTCTTCTTATTACTATTTACATCGATTCTTTGCTTTAAAAAACGAAAGTAATTACGCGTTTATTTTTAAATATCCCATTTTGCTGTTTCGGATTATTTTACTAAAATAAGTAAAGCTTCATTATTTTTCAAAACTGTTTCTTTGTTTTTCGATATTTCGTCGATATTATTTAGTAAGTGTGTTTAGCAGAAAAACCAACAAAAGACTATCCCAAAAATTACATATACAAGAAATAAATGTTACGATAGTCAATAAATATCAGTTCATCTTGTTTTTGTTGTTTTGCAATAGATTTAATGCTCTTTACTATTTCAGTGAAATTAAAACGAAATTTTAGGCGATAACTACTTAAATGAATGTTTATATATATTACACATGCGAGAATCGAATATTCCTCAAGCACAAAATAACGGAAAACATTAAAATATGTTTATAAATAGTCCGTTTGTTGACGGAACCCACTTAAATTGTTAAGACAGAATGCTCAGGTGCCCCTCTTCAAATTGAAAACGTGGCTCTCCATTTCAAAGTAGCTGCCATTTTGATTTTTTTTAACCGGTTCGTAAATTAATTTTTTTTTTTTTTACAAACTACTAAAAAATACAAACCAATGAACTTTTCTACCATAAAAATAACTTTTATTGATTATGGTAACATTTATTGCTTGTATATTTATATTATATATATATATATATATATATATATATATATATATAACATTTTCTCTTTGTAAGGAAACATCATTTTGTTGGTCACTCTGGCTACGAATGGAAACAAAGTTGATATAATAAAAAGATATTATCGCGAAAATTATCTTTACTTTCATCATATTTTTCTTCGGGTAAACTTTTTGAGTATCAAAACCTATCTCTTTACAACCCCCTCCTTTTCAACACCTATCAAAATTGCATCAATCACATTCCATTTTCTGTAGGCTGTTTCTGAACCCAGTAAACAACGGGTACTTCTGCTAGTATATATATATATATATATATATATATATATATATATATATATATATATATATATATATCTCTTTCAAAACGCGTTTTAAGACAGCAGGACAATAATATAATGTCAGAGAAATTGCAACATGAACTGTATGTTACATAGACTTTATGTCAAAATATGGTTTTGTTAATCATCTGAAATCCCACAATCAAAGACAGGGACGGCAGTCTTATGACGGGGCGTCTACAGCACACCTGGCAACGCTAAGTTGTAATATGTGTGGTCTAATCTGCAAATCAAAAAGTGGTCTGACACGACATTCGAGGATTCACAATATTATCATGCGATCACCTGTATAAGAAGGAAAGTATTTATGCAACATTTGTGAGCTTTTGTGTAGGACTACAGCTGGATTTAGGGGTCATCTACGTATAAACAGACGCCAAACTACTTATGAAAAAAATAACTAACTTCTGTCAAGAAGTAACAATCATATATATATATATATATATATATATATATATATATATATATATATATATATATATATATATATACACACATATGTACATAGATATATACATACACAGATATATATATGATTATGATTAGTTTTTTTGGAAAAAGAAATCTAGCAGAGTGATCAATTAAAAGGAAAATCCGAAATATAAGAGCGTATTTATATTTGCATGTACTATTAATACACGTTTACAGATGAGTATTGGCTGAAGAGAGCTTGATATGGATATTTTAAACGATCCTAATCATCGGGCATGAAACCGACGGTACCAATGACTTATCTCATCAAACATCTTTCTGTACACAAAATACAGTATATATATATATATATATATATATATATATATATATATATATATATATATATATATATAAGCATTTTTAAATACCTAGAGACACCTTTTCGATTACTGCCGGTCGGGAGATTCGAACCCGGTAAAAATTCATCGCTGACTCTATTTGCAAGGATCAAGCCCACACGGCTAACTTTAACCGCGGAAAATATCGTGTAAATTTAAACATTTATTTTTAAATGTCGAGACGTCCGTCGATTGTAATCTAATAACTCTAACATCATGAGCTACGCTTCATTTCAACTACAAAATGCTCAACTATAAGAAACGGGTTAACACAGTTATTATTATGAGAATTTTTAAATACTTACAGGTCCTAGTGTTTCATTGTTTCTGGAAACAGAAGTACGAGTTGTCAGGATTACTGCAGGTCGAAAATTAGAAGCCGACAACGAAACTATCTCTGACGCCATTAGCAAAAACAAATCCACACAGCATAATTTCACAGCGAGACATATCGTTGAAATTTAAATATTCATTTTAAAATCTCGAGACGTCCGTTCACAGTGATCTAA
This sequence comes from Euprymna scolopes, assembly GCF_053919585.1. Taxonomy (NCBI): domain Eukaryota; kingdom Metazoa; phylum Mollusca; class Cephalopoda; order Sepiida; family Sepiolidae; genus Euprymna; species Euprymna scolopes. The sequence goes on along the minus strand of NC_136501.1, from coordinate 104,283,148 downwards.
TGATTATACTATCATAATCTTCATATATGTTAAATATATATATATATATATATATATATATTTAACATATATATATATATATATATATATATATATATATATATATATATATATATATATGGGTGTGTGTATTTTTCTAAAATTAAATTTTATCCGAGTAGTAAATATCGATAAAAATTATACCGCTAATTAATGCATGCATCAGAAAATGGACCAAAAGTTGTTTCCAAACTAATCTACCATAAATATGTTCTCCAAAAAGAAACGATATATGTTTTAAAGATATATTTCGACTGCTATTTTCGGGACTTTGCATAAAGCTCTACAAGCATATTTGTGACATGGACAAAGTAATAACCCCAGGTGCAAATCGGTTACAAAATGCGCAGCGATGGGTTTTGAACTTCGCCTTATTTGTTTTTGTTGTTTCTCTGTTATGGTGGAGAGAGGAGTGGGAGAGCGACAGAGAAAGGTACATCGTTTCGTCCGTTTGGTTGACAAATCAAAAATCCGTTCTGCCAATCTTTTTCGAGTCACTTTTTCTCGTCAACTTTTACAAATATCAACATAACCAGATTCCTTTAACTGCGACATTCTTGCTCAAACAATAACAAATTTTGTTTACATTAGCGAGAAATATTGAAAAAATTCTGATTTAGCTACCATGTTCCTCAAACTCCATCCGCAGACGCGTGCAACATCTTTATCCATATAAATACATATGTATACACAC
>NC_136501.1:104274915-104277415 GCF_053919585.1 Euprymna scolopes | reverse complement strand
CCAAAAGATCAAATTACCGAAATATCTTGGATTAAAACGCCGAATTAAAATTAAATTCTAAACATAAAAACAAAGTATATGGGATTTTATTTCAAAACATTAATACAAATTAACACCATCCGGCGGTGATAAAATAAAAAAATGCCAAAATAGGTTAAAAAATGGCGAGGCATCAGCTAAATATAAAGGCCGGGGCAAAACTACTGAGATAAATATCGACGTCAAATTTGGGGAGATTGTCTATCTATACCAAGATAGGCTGAAAACTAACGCCCGCAGTAGATATATGGTGATAGATGTTGGCGATCATTATTGTACTGTGCAGAAGTTTACGGATAGACAGTTATGGGGCAAAAGATACCATGTGAAGAAATGTGATATTATCAAAGTTGAACAACACCCTAACCATTCCACCACCGATCAAAACGGAAGTGAAAATGAAATAAATATCCCTAAATATATCGAACCCAATTCATCATTCAATTAACAATCGGACTCTACTAAACATAGAGACACACAAAGCATGCGAGATGACAGTACAAACTGTATGGACCCGATAGAAAAAAAAAGCCTCCAGAGTATAGTTCCTGATGAAATTAGTGATCTGCGTCGGTCTTTACGAATCTGAAGACGTCCAAGATTTTTTAGAAGAGAACTATGTGAGGTATAGTAACTGATTAAGTTCTATTCAGAAATCGCACCCACACAACTTGGGGGTGGAGGGAGAGAGAATGGAGAAAAAATTACTCCGTCACTGCTTAGTGACCATTCGGCGTAAGAATATGTATCATGTTCAGATGCTCTCCAGGGTACATACGAACTACATACGTATATAAGGCCGTCAACACTATAAACGATCAGTTTTTTTCAAGTCTGTTAACTATTCGGCTCTTTGTTTCTGACGGGATCGTTTTCTCATGAGGATTATTGTTGCCATCTGCTTTTCCCAGAAAAGTCACCTTAAAGCCACACACGTGGTGGCAGCGGGTAACGTTCAAAAGAATTCAGACTTCGACGATAATACGTTCTACAAACGAAAACAGTCGTATTTATTGACTAAGAATACGCAAAAGTTTTCCCGGAAATATTAAGTTTAAAGTACGACGATTACAAGTCGCGTTATATAGCATGTTGGAAAATGGAACTTGTACCGTGAAGGAATTACGACAAATTCCACATGGTAATTTAAGGTTTTAAGTCGCTACAAAAACAACGAGAAGAGACGATTTTCAAAAAATAACTGATAAGAAAAAAAAGTAGTAAATGAACGTCGTACTCCTACAAGTCGTTTCTAACTACGAGTCGAGACGGCTTATGCCATACATAAACACTAGGAGTTAAAAACATTATACGCACCCCCAAGAAGAAAAAAAAGTAGTAAATATATTATTCAAGTCTACTAATTCTTCGGCTCTTTGTCTCTGACGGGATCGTTTTCTTACATGGATTATTGTTGTCGTGTGCTTTTTCCAGGAAAGGCACCTTAAAGCTACACACGTTACAAAGACGGGCGCAGTACCATTTAAATGAGCGACCTTTTGTGGCTTTCAATTTTTTCTATCTAATCTTCATTATTTTTTATGCATTTGGTCAATTATCAAATGACGCATGTCTGCTTCTGACGCACTTTCATGACAGTGATTTGCTTAGAGCCTGAATAATTTTGTTATCCGCAACAAGAGTATAAAATGTAAAGCCATCCTTACAATGTCCTTTGTAATGCACACTTGTTTATTTGGTGAGAATGAAAACACAACATGCTTCCCCCCCCCCCCGAGTCATATATTTATAGAACAGGCTCCGTGGAATGCACTGAGCTATAAGCCACTGACAACTTAAAAGAGTTGTCCGACATTTATTTACGGATAAGTCCATATAAATAAACAAATACTCGCCCAAGACAACACAGGGATATGCCACATCTGTGAGCGTGTGTAAGAGAAAGATATGTAGATAGATAGATGGATATATCTTCGTCTATTTAGAACTGAGTCCGTAGCACATTAATCCGAATCAATTCAAAACAACCACTTAGTTTCGCAAACTCTTTCTTGGTTAACCGATTATCCTTTAATCTGGCATTCACGGTATATCCAGCTAACACAGTCCAAGTTATCTTACAACTTGCTGGCAACCCGGCGTTGCCTGGTCGTGCAATACGCTTCAACATAATATTTTAATTCATGCAGACTGAGAATACGTTTTCATTAAATCAGTCCTCCATTGCATATTATATATTACGATTATTAATTTTCCCGATTGACTTATTCGCATGACTAAATAAATAATGATGATGCCATTCATCAAATTCTGTCTGTGTTTATTTACAATATCCCGTCATCTGACGTCGTTTGACGATGAATGCCCTGGAAAAGACATTTCTGATTAATGTTTAGTTTTAAAATATGCAAACGAAAAGTTGTTTGCGGCGATTTTAAATGGTACCTATTTTATTAGCTTAAATTGGATTCATTAATATGACAAAATAAAAATAGCGATG
>NC_136501.1:104242415-104269915 GCF_053919585.1 Euprymna scolopes | reverse complement strand
CCTGTTCATTGGCTGATTAGGAAGGGAGCGGTGGTGGAAACAAGGACGCTGATTGGGTAACTAAAACTCAATAGAATGTGCATATATAAAAACGCGTGACAACTTTATCTCCTCGCATAAGCCTGACGAATCATAACGTGGATGAAACCCCAAATATTCTGTGTAACTGAAATTTCCCTATATATATATATATATATATATATATATATATATAATATTCATTTATATCCCTTTTTATATATACCAATCCTTATTTAGAAGCTCAATCTAATTACGGAACATATAATGAATAAAGGATAAACATCTATATAGCTTATATCATAATATTGATCATCTAATTTCTTCCTCCAAATAAGTTGACATTTATACCTCTTTAAAGGATCTGTTTGGTATCGCAGCACGATGCAGTGATTAAGTATATCAAACAAGTGAAACTACTCTGCTCTTAACTCACCAGATAATAAGGAAAATGAAATAAAATGTTAAAATAGATTTATTGATTGAAATTACAATTACTGAAAGATTTGGTGCTACAAAACAGATACGGTCAAGTTAAATAGAGAATAAAATGTAAAAATATCATGAAGTTTGGAATGTATATAAACGTTTGGCATTTAATAATCATTGTATATATATGTATATATATATATATATATATATATATATATATATATATCACAACATATATGTATATAATAAATATATAAGATTTATATACAAGGTATATTATATATGCATATATGGAATATGATAGATATGTATGTATATAATGTGGTGCATACAATATAAATAATACAGTTATATATCATATATGAAACTGCATAACTTATGAATAATATATGCATATATATACGTTATGTAGTATATATATATAGATGTGTCTATATTATTATATGTAGTATTATGTTGGTTTTTATATAATATATATGATAGATATATTATATAATATATATTTTATTTAATATTTGGAATGTTATTAGTAATGTATATATGTATATATATGTGGGTGTGTGTGTTTATATATGCCTATATGTTTGTGTTTGTATACGCCTATATGCGTATGTTTATATAGTATATATATATATGTGTGTGTATGTTTATATAGGTACATATATGTGTATTTTATATGTATATATACATATATGTTTATATATGTATATATATATATGTGTGTATTTATATATGTACATATGTGTATGTTTATATATGTATATATATATGTATATATATGTGTATGTTTATATATGTATATATATATGTATATATATGTGTATATTTATATATGTATATATATATGTATATGTTTATATATGTATATATGTGTGTGTTCATAAATGTATATATATGGGTGTGTTTATATATGCATATATATGTATGTTTATATATGTATATATGTGTATGTTTATATATCTATATATGTGTATGTTTACATATCTATATATGTGTATGTTTATATATATATATATATGTATGTATAAATATGTGTATATTGATATATGTGCGTATGTACATATATGTGTGTGTTTATGTGTATGTTTATATATATATATATATATATATGTATGTTAAAATATGTATATATGTGCATGTTTATATCTGTATATATGTATGTTTATATATGTATATATGTATATATTTATATACATATGTTATACATGTATATATATATGTATTATGTATAAATATATATGTGTGTATATATGTATATATACATGTGTATACATTTATACATATGGGTGTATATATATTGAAATAACAATATATATATACATCTGTTTACATGTATATGTATGTGTGTATATGTGTGTACATTTATGTATATATATATATATGTGTATGTATATGTGTATACATGTATATATATATGGGTGTATATGTGTATACATGTATATGTATGTGGATATATATGTATATGAATGTAGGTTTATATATGTATATAAATGTATGTGTATTTATTTACATGTATGTATATGTTTGTATATGTATATATGTGTATATGTATATATGTATGTATTTATATATGTATATATGTATATGAATGTATGTGTATTGATGTGCATGTATGTATATGTGTATATATGTATATGTATATATATGTATGTATTTATATATGTATATATTTATGTATATATGTATATATTTATGTATATATGTATATATTTATATATATATGTATATATTTATATATATGTATATATGTGTATATATATTTGTATATATATATGTATATATTTCTGTATGTATAAATGTGTATATATTTATATATAGATGTATATATTTATATATATGCGTATATATTTATATATACATATACATGTATATTTGTATGTATATATATATATTTATAAATATGTATATGCGTGTATGTATATATTTGTATGTATCTATATATATATATATATATGGGTGTGTATGTATGTAGATGTATGCATATATATATATATATATATATATATATATATATATATATATATATATATATATATATATATATATATTAGACGGTTGCACGTTTTTATTGGAAAATATCATCGGATTCAATGTCGTAACTAATATATCAGTTTATTTTTAATAGAGACACACCAGAGAGCGGGACGTTTTCGTTTGTATTATAGCTGATAACTGTCCTGCACTTTGTCCTGAAATGTCATAAATTGTATTTTATAAAATAGATTGGCACAGTTTAATACGATTGGCGCGCAATAATTAATGCCTCTTACCCAATTCCCATCGAAACTTGGCACAGTTGTTTGTCTGTCTCTACATAAGAACCACCTAGAGTTATGCATTTCTCCAATCGTTTTATGCAGCTCTGGAGACCGTTTTTGTAGAACACCCCTGGTTGGTTTTTCAACCACGACGTGACTTCAGAAATGGAGGTGGCATCATCTGAAAAATGCTTTCCTTTCAAAAACAACTTCGTGGCTGGGAAGACGTTAAAATCAGAGGGTGCAATGTTCGGAGATTAGGGAGGCTTAAGGAGAATGTCATAACCACAAACCCGTGCTTCTGACCCGGCGACATGCGAGTTGTTGACCGGAGCGTTGTCCTGCAGGAGGAGCATACCTTTGCAGATATTGCCCCGCCTCAAGATTTTGATAGCTTTCTTTTAATTTCCTCAAAAGTCAAGCATAATAGGCTCCTATAATTGTGGTACCCTTTGCCAGGAAATCTGTAATCACTACTCTGTCCTGGTCCTAGAAGACTGTGAGCATGTCCTTGCTAGCGGAGGACTGAACCCTTACCTTCTTTTGAGGTAGTGAGCCCAAGTGCTTCCATTGCATTCACTGAGCTTTGGTCTCTAGATCATAGTGCTGGACCCAGGTTTAATCCTGTGTAATCAGTCTTTTGAAAAACTCTGACTCATCTTCTTGGCACATCTCCAAATTCATCCTCGAGCACTCGATACGTTCTCGCTTCTGGAATGGTGTGAAAAACTTGGAATCCATCTGGCAGACACCTTATGCTTATGCAAATGGTCATGAATAATAGTTTCCAGAGACTCTGTAAAGATATTGACATATTGGGCTATTTGCCGAATAGTAATGCGCCGGTCTTCCAAAACGGCAGCCTCAACTTGCCGGACAGATGCCTCATCAATGGGGAGCTATTTCTACAGACTTTCGGCCATGTTTGGATTAACTATGCCAGCATTTTATAAGGTCATATGATGGGGCATTATCACCATCAGTTTCTTTCATTTCATCATAAATCTCCTGTGGTGTGCGTCATTTCAAATACAAAAAGCGATATTCATTAGGCTCCATTTCCCACCTGACTCAGTTCAAACACCTGTAAAACAGAAAGCAGAACTTGTTCAGAACAGTAATTTGCCACATACCCCGTAGAGATATAAATCATTGGAAGTGGGCCACTTGCATTACTTATTGTACACTTCTCGTAATTGTTTTGCAAAAATTACCGTTGCGTCATTAGAGGCTCAAAAGTAGTAAAAAATACCAGGAAATGGCCCAAAATGATTGGTTTTGCCCCATAACTTAAATGAAGTATCAAATACCTATCTTGATTTTTCCACGGCACAAGCTATAAATCCGAAGTAGGCACTCATCATTGCTTCCTCCTTTGGTTAAATGATAGATGCGGTAAATATTGTATTATATAAGTCCGTTGAAGATGTTTTTTTTTTATAAACATATATATATATATATATATATATATATATGTTTAAAGAAAAATAGAAAAAAACGAATGAAATTATTAAAAAATCAACGTTTCGTCCTTGTTTCAGAGGACAGCTTCAGGATAATTTTTAATAATTTCATTCGGTTTTTTTTTTCTTTAAACATAACGTCAACCACCGTTGGTATATTTTTTTCATTCCTTATACATATATATATATATATATATATATATATATATATATATATATATATATATATAATTTACTTCAAATGTAATTTCAATTTGTGAATAAAAACACAATTTCTGGAGACAAAGCAAAAAAAAAAAAATGAAAAAACTTTTTTAAAACCTTTTACTTATGATTCACTATATTTATTGCATTTAGCAAATTAGGTATATATTATTCGCTAATATTTTCCCCCTCTGAGGAGATGGATAAAGATTGAAAACCTATAGAAATCTTATTTAAATGTTTTCTTTTTCTTGAATATAATAACAATTCTAGATTTGAAATTTAACCATTTCACATCATAAAATTAAAATTACTACATTATGATTTATTGGCTTTATCTTGTATATTGAGCAATTTTTATTTAGCTGGGATTCCCTTTATGAAATGTTACAGCCTATCTCTGGTCCCCCTCGCCAATCTTTCACGAAAAACACCCGTCTAGCTGAATCCACTGTGAAAAATTTTCCCCACTCTATATCTGTCCCTAAATCAAAACGTGGATTCCATGAACAAAGCTTCTTTCTTAGAACTGCACGCCTATGGAACTCTGTTCCGTCTGCCTGCTTCCCTTCGGACTACAAGTTGGATGTGTTAAAGTCCAATGTTAACATATTCCTAATGGACCGCCCCCTTAATTAAACACTTCATCAAATCTCAACACTAACGTAATGTACTTGCAATAACCCTTATCCCTGAGTGGTTTCCGGGCCTTGAAAAGTGGTGATCACTGTAAAAAAAGCCAATAATATTTTTATGGCCTATAATCACCTGATTTGCATACCAGTAGATTTATTGCATTACATTATTCTGACATATATATATATATATATATATATATATATATATATATATATATATATATATATATATATAGTGAGATAGATAGATAAATAGATAGATTTTCAAGAAGGGTTATCTTAGTCTCTTAGTCATATTAATGTTTAGGGGCTGTAAAATATCGCATATATACTTATTCAGATACAGAGTAAATAAAGAAGAGCAAGTTTCGTCTCATGCTAGAAACAGTAAAAGCAGAGCTAACCTACATTTTCGTAACATCTTAGCAAACGGCTTTGACTGAAGATGCAATGCTATCAATTGTCATTGAAATCTCCATCTAATAAGCACCTTCGCCTTCCGAGCATCGAAGGATCGATCAATCAGCCGATTGATTTTTCGATCGAACATAGTTACTTTAATTTGCCGGTCGCCCGCGGAGAGGAAAGCAGGGTGGGGGAAAGGGCAGGTCCACTTCAACGTATTATCTCAGCTGGAAGTATTTTCACATGCACTGCCCATTTCTCTCCGCCGAAACTGAACAATCAAAGAAAGTGTTGGTAAACCCTGGAAGCAACGAGACGGCACCGCATCCCGGAAGATGTTTACACAACGGCGTGGTTTGAAATGGGCGAAGCGGGGGTTACGCTTCAAAATAAATAGCATATAACAGCTTTCCGTTTTACTATGGACTTTAACAGACACGGATATTTTGTATGAAAGCTCTATGTAATCTGCTTCAAGCGTAAGCTAGTTGGAAGAAACAAGACGCAGCCACGTAGCCTAAGATGTTTACACAACGACGTAATTTGAAATAGGCGGGTGCCTCGCTCCAGAATAAGCAGCCTTTAACATTTTTCCATTGTAGAATAAACTTTTAACAGCGCGAATATTTAATTTCTTTAAGCGTAAGCTTGGTGAATCACAACGCACTCTCACAGCCGGGAAGATGCGCATAAATCGTCGTAGTTTTAGAAGTTCGAGTGTTATGCTCTAAAATAAATAGCCTTTAACATTTTTTTCAGTTATTTTATGGACTATCAATATTAGGTATGAGGACTCTTTTTAGTCTGTGGTAATCGTAAGATCTGTGTACCACGAGGCACTGTCGCACTCATAATATGTATATCAAGTCCAATGTAAACAAGTTCTTGATATGCCGCTTCCTTAAGTAATCCAGTTTACCAAATTTCCACTAGTAAGGATTTCTACAATATTATTCCATTGACTGGTGTACACCAATTAACCCTTATCCTCGAGTGGCCTTTATACCTTCATCAGTGGTGACTCCTACGAACAAGAAACCCCTTAGGCTAATTGTTAATATAAAGCAAATCAAGTTATTGTACCAGCCTACTACGGATGAAACGATATGCTGAACCGCACATCTCAATTCGTGTAACCAACTTGGAAGCCGTAGACAAGTTCACTTATATTAACGACTGCAGACCATTGTGTAGGAATAAGGAGGAGTATGGCTGCAGACCATCTTACGGTGTGCCTGCGAAACTTGAACTGAATAAGCCAGAGATGTAAAAAAAAAAAAACTAAAAAAACTGAACCATCTCCCCATGTCGTTTGTAGATTGTTAAAAACCAAGTAACAAGACAAATCCTAAATACAAAGCGTGTCCAATCCTTAATCAACATCAACTCTGATGTAGAACTGCGAAGTTTGTTGGCCAAATAATATATGCAGCACATCAGATTTAAAACCCCAAAACCGGTTTTCAAATTAAAAAAAAATAAATAGGAGGATCGTGAAAACGGTTCAAGTACTACCTGAATATCCTTTCAAATGGACGTAGTTATAAATGGGTGACCATTACGTCACACAATTGTTTTAACATTTTTACCTAATCTAATTAAAGTTTAATAGCTAATAATTTTATTAACCTAAAAAAAAAACAAGAAATGAAGCAAAACTGTCTCTTCGCTATCGTCATTTTCCCGACGAGTGTTCGCATAAGCTTAAATATATGCTCTCGTCCCAAACATTAAAAAAACACCCGTCTAGCTAGAACCTCTTTCAATAATTTCCCCCTCTCTCCATTATATAAGCGCAAATTCTATAAACAAAACTTATTTCTTAAATCTTGACAAAGCAGGGGAGGGTAGAGCGGTAGCCCTCAATATATCTAAGATCTTTGACAGGGCATGGCACGATGGTCTTTTTATGAAAATTTTATCATATTGCATCATTGGTCGAATACATAAGGTAATAAAATCCTTCTTAAGTAAGATAAGAAGCTAGTGTGTCCTAGAAAGTCGTACATCTAAACAGTATGATATAAATGCGAGAGCACTTCAGAGGTCTATCCTTGGACTTTTATCTTTGTAATATTCAGAAGTGATCACCCTAATAAAATTGTTTTTGAGATGGTTACTTTGCTGGCGACACCACGCCCTATAAGGGGCATCATGGTAAAACAAATAAACACATATCTAAGGAAATGAGTGACACACTAAAGAAACACTTCCAACCTGTAAGGGAATGGGGACGTAAATGGATGGTCACATTTAATGGTGCTAAGGCTAAGCTTGTTTCCTTCAATAATTACAACAAACTTTCTCTACCACCAATAGCAATAGTCGAAGCCACATTACCTGAAAGTACTTGATTTAAACTCCTTGGCTTCACAGGAAGCATGAGTTGGACCAGATAAATTGAGAGCATTGCAAAAACCGCTGCCAAGAGTGTGGTCTCTCTCTCTCTCTCTCTCTCTCTCTCTCTCTCTCTCTCTCTCTCTCTCTACCGTGCTAGAAACCTATTTACGCTTGAAAGTATCCTGTCGATCTATAAGGCTACCATTTGCCCATGTATGGAGTATTTTTTTTAATATTTTGCTCGTGTACCTGCTACTAAACTCTCACTCCTGGACAGGGTTCAAAGAAAGTTGCTAACCTCATAGGTCCTGAACAGTCATCTAAGCTTCGGCCTCTGTCCCATCGACGAATTGTTACATCCCGCTGTCTGTTCTACAAGTATTTTCATAATGAATGCTCTGAGGATCTACAAGCACTTGTACCCCCTCGACGGAAATACCTCGGACAGACCCGACAAGCAGCTAAATCTAACCCTTACATAGAGATCCCTACGTGTAAGAAAGCCTTTTATGCCAATATTTCCCCCCAGAACTGATACTTTTTGGAACTCTCTTGCGGGATTCTGCTTTCACAACTGTTCTGACATGCAGAAGTTCAAGTGCAATTTAAACAGACGTCCTGCTGCTCAGCTTCCTTCCTAATATCCCTGTAACTCATGTCCCCGAGAGTAGTCCCCTACTTAAAAGTGGCACTGTGTCTTCTTTGAGGTAAAGATTGAATTTAAAAAAAATGCTTGTTAGTTAAGTTATGGTTTTATGTAAAAAAAAGCCCTTACTACCATAAAGAAAACAATCCATGTTAATTTCAGACAACTTAATGTTTGCGGGAGAGATTTTCTTCCTTGCATCGTTGACTGAATTTCTACAATATACACAGCGATGGTTGTCTGAATTTGGCGGAATGATTGAACGATCACAGTCTCTGCGGCTAACGTACACGAACGCGCTTTCACGGTTTTAAACATAATAGCTCACACAAAAAATATCCCCAGCTCAAAAATGCGAGACCTAACTTTCTAACTACACAAAATCTATTCTTGTCTTCCATATATCCCATATAGATCTATGAATTTACATTCTCGACGTTATTTATTATGCTGAAAGGGGCCTCCTCTCAAAGGCGGGGAGAGTCTCAAACGTGGGACGTACAAGCATTAACAATCCAAACAAAGATCGGTGATCACTCCTCTGCTAGATGTCATGCCGGAGAGTGAGAAAACTACATAGAAATATATAGCGCCTTGGTATCTTTGTTGAAACGTCTTCATTTATACAAAATCCTTATTTCCAAGAATTGCTGAAAATCTTCCAGAGGTTGACGAGCAGAAACCAGGTATGCCACGTTCATGTATTCGTCTAACATGTCAATACACACACACACACACACACACAATAAAAGAGACTTTAGTAACGATCATGGCAGGGTTAAAAGTGTTAAAGAAAATAGTTAATTATACCATAAGAAAATATTAAGAACAAACACATTGATTGCAACACGATCAGCTAGTGTTTAATTATTGAAGAACTACCATATACACTTAGTGACACGTACATATATACAGATGAATGCTTCGTCACATACCTACTCAATATATCCACTCAGCGTTTATGCAACATACGCCATGTTGTATAAACGCTATATAACCGATACACTAGCGTTTTCTCTTAATATCGTTAATCAGGTTTAGTATTTTTATACGACAATAAATTGATTGTAAAATCTTATGTGACTTTACCAAGGCAGACATATGCAAGTTAATATAATTTTACAGATATTGTGCAGGACGTTATGTTCAATATTATCTTGTCGGTGAATGTCAGATTTGATTAAGATGATAAAACTTATTACAATGAATTAGATTATTTATTGACTAAACGAGAAAGAGTTTCAGGGTTAAGAAATGTGTGTGCTTTTTGTTTGCAGTAATAACATAGCGCATGCTCCCAGTTACGGACCCATATCGATGCACTGATTGATGTCACCTCTACTAGATAATGAAGTTATCTGAATCGATGTTTTCAGTATTTTTTTTAAAAACTTTAGTGTTGTTTTCTTTATGGTGACAACTTTATTTTTCTACCTTGTATAGCGTAAGTACAAATATCTCTACGCGAAATGACGTCATCGATAGAAAGTGTACAAAATAGAGAAAAAGGGACGATCACGTACCGACGTTGATCACGGGACAGAATAACGTCCAAGATCATGTGAAATAAATTTAAGAAGAGACATTCTGAGAGATCACAATTGTTGCTGCCTCTTTTAACGGGGAAATACATTGTAATGCTGTCTATAATATAAAATCACCTGTCTATTTTAATGTATGTATGTATGCATGTCTTACACTTTTAACACAGGCGAAAGATTTTCACGTGATAGGTATTGTTTTGAATCCTTACCCTTCGGACGAAAATTGGTTAAAAACATTAATTCCCTCACCCTCAATTGAGAAGTTTTCTACAAAGAAGGGTCGCTTTTTTTCCCACATATTTTCGAAAGTCATCCTCTCCTTTTGATTGACAAGCCTTGATTTAAATGTTCGCCACTTCCGGTTTGGCGATGGACGCAACGGCAAATACGTCACTTTTTCATTATTCTTTAACGTTCGTTTCCTATTTCGCGATACAGGTTCGTGCCTACCTGCCTACTACCAATTTATATTTATTTATTCGTTTATTGCTCAACACATACCTCCAAACACCTGTGCAACGTCGGGCACTCAGGCTAATCTACGTATACGTCCGCGCCCCAGCCCCAACAATGAGGAAAAATATGTCGCGGCTTCAAAGAAAAAAAACGAGTTGAAAGTCTTTTATATTATTTGTCTTCTTTACTACTGAAATTCCAACGTGTAGCTGTGTAAAAGTGTACAGCGTTGCGAAATAATAGAGACGAAAAAATAGGTCGTGAATAACGAAGCAGTCCAACATAACGGAAAATAAATTAATTACATGCCAGTATATTCTTCACCATGGAATTGTTTTTCCTTTCGATGATTTATGCAAGTAATCGTCGATGGGCAGAAGTCGAAAACTCAAAGTATCAACACCGGTATTTTTGAAGGATCTATTCGTGGGCAAACCTTCTTCTTAGTATTCATCAATGATTTCTTTTAATCACATTCTGAGATCATTTACCGATATATACGTAGATTGCACTACAGTGTATTTCAACACGTAGAGAGACAGCAACGAACGTGATCTCTCTGAGTCTCTCTTAAACACGTGGTGCAAAGCGGCAAAAATAGCTGGTTAATTTGAACGCATTCCAAACTGGGCTCCAATCTTTTAACAAGCAATAATCTGGTTCGTTACTTATCCGCAACGTATATGATAAGCCTTGTTCCCAAAGTAGCACCCCGCTTTGAAAAACTTCTGAGATTGGCCTTAACGTCTTACCTGAAATGCAAAACTTATATAAAATCTGTTGACGAGGTCGCTGGAAAAAAAATCTTGCCTAATTCTACCGCTCTAGAAGCTATACAACTCCTTATGAAGCGTTCTACTTGAATATTAGTCAAATACTCCATAAACTCGGATACTATATACACATTTTGGTAGGACCTATTCGGAGTATCCTATACTACCTTGATAGAGTTGAAAACCAGATTGAAAACCTAGCAGGTGATACCATTTTCTCCTTTCTGTAACGTCTTTCTAACAGAATAGGCGTTGCAAGCCTGCCCGTGTAATCTGTTGATTTACATGGTGAGTGTTCGTCTGAGCTCAGATCTTTGTCCTTGAAAAACTTTCACAAAAACTTCGTCTACTTACAACCGTTATCGTCAGTTTTCCTCGCTCTCCATCTGTTTCTAGATTCAAACGCAAATTCTATGAACAAAGCGTTTTGTAAAAAACTGCCCGTATATAGAACACTGTTCAGCGTGCTTGATTCCAGCTGACTTCACTATGGAAGTAACAAAGTCTAATTTAAATAAGTTCTTGTTGAGCTGTTTCCTTAAATGTCATCCTATTACGATCATTACGCAGTTGTCTCCCTTACCACGTCCATTTGTAAAAATTTATACAAAAGTGACATTTTTAAGTATAAAGTAAACTAAAATTCTTGTAAATTTTACAACAGTTAACAGACCTACCGACATCTGTTTCTTTCTTTTTTAAGATGACGACAGATGGATTTTATTATTTGAATGATAGGAACTACTTGTTTCCACTTTTCTGTAATTCTCACAACGTTTCAGTGGATGTAATCTCTTCTTCAGATAAATCCTGTTAAACACGGAACGAGAGCATGCTCTTCCGCGAATTAAATCAGGGTTCCGTTTAAAATACCATGCAAAATCAATAATTCTTCAGTTGAATAAAATATGCTGCGAAGGTTTGGCGGCTCCATTTATACAAACCCTGTGAGAATAACAACGAAAACAGCACTACGTATCTAAGATCCAAGTGTAGTAGCCAGTAAAATTTGAGTATTTTAGTCTCATACAGATATAGTCGAGGACTGCCCTTATTATTAAAAGTAATGTTTATATAAATCACTGGTGGCTGAAGAAGCAATTTTGCTCGAAATTATAATCTCTTTCTAACTATGCGTACAACATCGTATTATATTTTTTAATCTTTTCCCCATTTGACTTTCTTTTTGTTTACAAAGGCTGAACTATTTAAATATAATTAAAATTAGCATCCTATACGTACATTTAGCGTTTCATTGTATCTGAAAATATGTTTAAGAAATTTCCAGAATGTTCTGCCAGAATGGCTTACTTAGCAGTTGGGACAACTTTATATACGACACATTTATAAACGTATAAGGTTTGGGTCAGGCAGTAACAATTGGAGCTAGAGAGCTATATGTTTTCGTTTTTGATTTAAGTTGGTGGCATCCCAAATCATATTCTGTGAATTGAAATTACGACTATATATTGGGTAAAATAGAATATTTGTTAGAGGATTGACTCTATAATCCGATAGCTACATGAATTATAATAGAACGTGACCGTTACGTCGAAAATTGACAAACAAACGAAGCAGGTATATAAATAGGAATATTGGTCGGCTTTTTTTTTTTCAACAAATACTCTTATTATGGTTATAATTGTTTCGACTCCATTTATAATTTCTCTCGCTGCCATATGTCAATTGTATGTTGTGCGCGTTTCTATTTCTTCCGACCGCACGTCGGTATTAGCTAACCACTTGTCGACTTCCTATTTACGCATTCATTTTTTTCATCGTCGACTTTCTTTCTCTCGCGAGCGCGTGTTTACATTTTTCTCCTTTTTTTCTTCTTTATCTCTTGCGCACACTTCCTAATTTTACTATGTACGTTTTTCTGCGACTACTGCTGCTACAGGGTATCTTTTCGCTATTGCCGATATTATCTACACGCTCACACGCATTTTTTTAAATAATATACTTAATGTTGTTTTACGATGAGGCAACGCTGGGCTGCCTGCTAGTTTACAATAATATTAAATAAAAAGAAACAAGATTAATGTTTTAAATTGACGATCGATTAGTCTTTGTTAGAAGAAATTGCGTTTTAAAGTACCCATGAAACTGTTAAATTACATTTCAAGTTGGTGGAACAATTGCCTTATTTTCTATTGAATGCATTTCCAAAGAGTTTTCTTTATTCAACGAAACAAACGTTTAAGCCTGTGTGAATGCATTCTCTGTTGCTCTCTTATTGATCAAGATGTCGTCTCTCACAATCACAACTTATACGGCGCTTTGTTTTCTTTATAGTGTTCAACGAATTCTTCTCTTTAAGAATCAATTTTCCGCCTTTTTTTAAAATCATTTTACTGCTTACATGTGTATGTGTGTGGGCATTAAAATTAAGTTTCCTTTTTAATCCTCCGTTCGCAGATCGCGTAAAGATTTCTTATCGATCCAACCAATGTTGGCATTTAGTTTCTACTGTTTCTTTTGTTGCGTTAGTTATGTTTTCATTAAAGAACCGGATCTCTTGAACTTTGCATGCCTAAGACTTGTTAATAATAGACCTGCAGATCTTTTCAATATAAAATAACTTCCATATTTGAGTAATGGTTCAATTTCGGGTACACACCTTTTGCTATAGATGACTAATGTAAGCTAAATTGGGCTTTATGCCTGACTATTATATTTTAAAAGAAATTAAAAATGTAAATCAATCTGTAATATACTATTCGTGTTATCGATATATATATATATATATATATATATATATATATATATATATATAGCTTAGTGAGTGAGAAGAAAAGAGTAAGTTCAATTCTATAAGAGGAGACTTATCGGGATAATATAAAGCTCAATAGGTTTCATTGGAGCTTATATAGGAAAGCGGTAAGAATGCAAAATGAAGTCACAAAAACTATATATGGGTAAGTATAGAATGGTTCATTTATTTAATAAGGTTATACAAACCTTTAGTTAGTGGGATAGATGGAATTCTTTATTCCACGACATTTCCAAGATTTAAAATGGACAGTGTTATGTCGTAGGGAAATATACACACACACACACACAAAGGCACACACAGACACGTTCACATTTATAGACATATAGATAAACGTTTTTCTCTATATTTATTATTTTTGTTACGCAACTATTATAATGTTACTCAATAATTACGTAACATCAGAGATCACCTCAGGCGACATAAGTTGTTGGTTTTACAGGTCCATTAATGTGGTCGAGTGTTTGCATAAAATATCCTGTGCAGAAACCAGTATATTAATTTTCATAGAAAATATTTCTTGTTCAATTGTATATATATATATATATATATATATATATTCTTACATTAACATAATATAGTAATCAGGACCTAGAGAGAATGCAGTCAGTTGAAAATTCTACTTTTTCGTCAAACGCGCTAGCGTGATTCAAAAGTGAACCGGATATAAGGAAGTATGGAACGACATCACAAGTAGAAAAATCTTATCATAAACGGTGTACTGGAGGAAGATATACCTTATCAAGGTCCAGGTGCACTCGAGGATAAAAGTTAAAGGGTATACTGTAGTCAGTTGGACAATATAGTTATTGTGAGTAATGGAAATTCAGTAAATTTGTTTCTTAAGGGAAACGGCTTACCGAGAACTTGCTTACACTGGACTTGAAGACAACAATATTGTAGTCAGCTGAAAAGGATGAATACGGAAGACAGTTCCACAGACGTGCAAAAGAAGCTTTGTTCGCGGAATCTAGGTATAGTTTTAGGCCCAGATAAAGAATGGGAATAATTATTGATAGTGTTTTCAGCTAGACGAGTGTTTCTTGTGAAAGTTTGGCGAGTGGGGGGGACCATAGATTGAAACTTATTTAAGCACTTGCCATGAACATGACGATAAAACAAAGACAAATTCGCAACATCTCTTCTGTGAGACGGTGGTTGCAGGGAAGAAAATAGGACATCTCCTATGAGGCTACGGAATCTATTTTGAACTCTATCAAGGCAGGATAAGTCCTTTCTAGCATGTCCTGCCCAGATGTGGCAACGGTACTCCATCCTTGGACGGACTAGGCTTTAATCACTCTCTCACGTAGCATTTCCATAATTTCACATTCAAACGAAGTATTTTTTAATGTGAACAGTGTTTACGAATTGTAAGGGGTTATACCTCTCGGTACAACCGAGTTAATTAAACACAAACTCCTGATATACATATATACATTTTTACATGACGCTATGTAGAAAATACTTACGGAACACAGAGGAGGGTTATTCAACTTCACCTTTGTTGGAAATAACTGATGATTAATAAGTTCATTTCATTGTTGCCGTATACTGAAGGCCTTGTCCCAAACAGAGTTTTCTCTTACCTCGCCTACTCGTTTTTTTTTATATTATAACTGGGACTGTGACAACAGCATGTTCTTTTCATTGTGTTCCCTCTCGAGTATATATCCATTAGTATCTTATGTTTTTATATAGATTGATATGGTTCTCGGTTGATTGACTGTGTTTTACTGTGTCGGATATATACTTGAGAGTCAAAAGGATGAAGAGAGTAATCTGTTGTCACATTATAATTAATTAATATTAATCCTAATTATAACCCATCCGTTTGCCGGCGGGGTGTTACTTGATCGGTGTGTGGATGTTTCTAGCTTCACCAGTGTAAACAAACGGTATTCTACCGTTAAGCATCAATTATAACGATAGTTAACAAGGGGGGGGCGTTCTTGATTCGTCATGCAAACGATATCAGCCCCACCAGGATAGTCAAACGGCATTTAAAAACGATAAGCTATACCTTAATGGTGTAGAATTCTCCTGCTTCAGTGGTGTCCAATCCATGTCATCGTTCCTTTTGAGTCGTTTGGACTGTGATGTCTGCTTGGTGTCGATTTCTGGCTCGGGTGGTTATGACTGGACTTGAAGGATCAAAAGGAAAACTTAATTACTTTATTTTACAGCAAAATGTATTAAGAAAACAAAGACTATTACATTACAAATGATTTCTTTCATCATACCGAGGTTATCTTAGCTAATTTTTCGCGTGCCCAAATTGCTCTTCCAACGGAGACCCGAATATGCCTGTTCACTGAATGCTACTCAGTATAAAAATGAGAGAGAGTGTGCGATAATGGAATTATGGGAAATCTAATGCCAGGCGCTTTGCGAAGGGCCTACTCACTCAGCGAAAATATGTGTCATTATGCTGAGAATGGCCACTAACTAATAGTGGTGCAATATTATACAGCGTTAGTTCAGTTTCTCACGCTTCTCACAGCCGAGCCAGCCTCATAGAAAACTCGGTCCTGGATATGAGCTTAAACTATATCCGATGGTGATGCCCCAGCTTGCGGGCTTTGGGGAGTGTGGAGCCACCCCTTATTTGTCATTACTCCCAGGTTAACTCTACCCCGGTGTGGTAGTACCTGTTAGAGTCGCAACTATGGTTTAAATAGAAACGCACTTGAAAAAAAAACAAAATATATTCTATTTTTAAAAAATAACAAAAATCACTGGCTTCGGCATTAAATGACGTGAAAACGGTTGATATGCCGTAAGACAAAAACAACCAACCAACACAGAAAGCTCAGCATGTTAAGATCAGCTGACATTTATTTTTCTGTTATTTTCAACAATCTATTTCATCTATAAGTGGTTTTATACATCCAACAGCCAACATATAGAGACGGCTGTCGTTGGTGACACTAGCACTACTTCACTGACACTTAAATGTGCACATACTTATAAATCTTAAGTATGTTAAACTCGTCTCAAAGATTCAGGCATTCTATTATGGACAAAAGTGTCTGGAATTCGTTTGTATAGCTGTGAGCAAAATACATTGAATCGCAACTTGGGAACTATATTTTTTTCTTATTGAATTATTAGACCAGCCATCACGAAAGTACAGAATATGTAACGATGTCTCTTCGAAATTGGTTATTGATTTGATCTTTGTGTAAATGAACGGCTGTCTGTCCAACGTCTCTCTGTATATGACTGGAAGCGGATAGCCTAAAGGTAGAAGCAAAATGACAAGAGAGATTTGCATTATTATTTTATTTCTAGGAGCTATCATGGCCATGGTAAATTATTATCAGTAGAGGTCGTTCCATCGATTCGAAGATAAACTTTCTTGCAAACGTGAAACCAGCATCTGTTCTTGTCACAAGATCAAAAAAGGTTCTATAATGTTTTCTTTTTCTTAATAAACGAAAATAAAATTGTCGCTTCTATTCTTGACAAAAGCAGGTCTTATAACCTACATAGATTTCCGTGCATTACTTTATAGCAAATAATTTTTGTAAAAATTAAAGCAAAAAGTATTCTATGTTCAAATTTGGAAGCAGTTCCCGCAACGCCCTCAAATAATTCCAAAGCATACATGCTAAGTCGCAACAATTTAAAATTAGCCAAAACACAACGGAGACTTTCTGATTTGAGAATAACTACTAAAAATGTCCAATGCAGGTGAAATAAAAAATAAGGTCAAATATTATCTGATAAGAGCCCGGCCACAAATCTTTGAGGGAATAAAAAGAGCATGTTTTATTTATGAACAAACATATCACGATTGGAATAAAACCACATAGTAAAATTAATTGTAACTTGACAACAATTATAGCGATAAATTGCAGAACGTTCGACGCAGCTTAATTATGTAGATATCTATAAAAGTGAACGTGTCTCTGTGTGTACAATCTCCTAGGCAGTAACTCTGTCAAGTTCAAGTCTACAGACTCGAAATTTGATGTACAGGGTACTGAGATTTGAGAAAATCTTTGTGATCGGTTTGCAGCCAGAAATTTGCCTGTTAAGGGGTCAAAGTTCAAGGATTTGACCTTTGAGATCTCTACAAAACGTCTCCGATGATTATGGGGCTTAACACTTAAAATTTTAGATATAGGTTCCTTGGATATGGATCTAACTTAATAACTTGATTTGAGCTCAAAACAATAAATTTTAAAGAGGTCATAATAGGGGTAAAAGTTTAAAAAAAATTACCGCTTTTTTTTTGCTCAACGTACACATCCAAACAATGCCAGGCTTAAATGCTAGTTATATATATTTTCATAACTGAAAACTGAGCTCTAATTCAGCATCGAGTACAGTACAGTAGTAAATACTGGAAATCGATGCATAAAATAAATTTTCTCATAAGATGCTGTATGGATGGAGAGTATATCAACCTCTCAATCAATCTCTCAAAATTTCAGTCATATATATATATATATATATATATATATATATATATATATTATTATTATTATTATTATTATTATTATTATTATATATATATTATTATTATTATTATTTGAGGGTAAAGAGTTATATATGGTCGCTACAAATAGCTATCTGTTTCAGTCAAAGAGACTTCCTCAGGCGACCTAGAACCTCTCGACACCCAAAAGAAAAATGGGAAAGATTAGATAGAAATTGAAAAGGAAAAATGAAGCTCCTAAAAAAAACTATAAAAATATCATTAAAAATTGCGAGCTCTCTAAAAAACAGGATAAACAGGAGATAGAAAAACGGAGATAAAAAGGGAAACATCGCATTAGAACCTATTTGAAGATTAGTCAAAACTCTTTTAACAACAGGGTATAAATCTGAACTAATTAAAGTAGGGCATAGTTTTACTAGAACTGTAAATTGTATCGGAAAGTGTGTGTGGGGGGCTCTGTTTATACATTGATTTTGAACGTGTATATATATGAGAGAGAGGTGAGGAGTGAGGAGATTATGTCTCTGTGTGGAGAACAAAAATATCCTGTATACATAAATATTTCTGATACTTCGAAATTATTGAACGAGAAATGTTAAGTGAGAATTTCAAGGAGTCTGTATACTGTTATTATATTTTAGATTGCGAAGCCAGCATTTCTTCCTAGCAACCGGCGACCTATTTCGCCCCTATTCAATGTCGAGCAGGCGAGTGAGATAAGAAATATTTCAGGTCGAATATTCTAGCAGCCTCTGCCAAATGATCAATGCGCGCATAATAACTTGAAATCCTAAAGTTGTATTAATGCCGGAAACCCAACGGAGAAATCGTTTAGTGATTCTCATAACGGGTCGCTCGAATCTAGGATAAGAAATTACATTTTTTATTCCATTCTTTTCTTCTAGCTGTAGTTGGGGCATCCTACCGGCTGTATGATACATTGCAACTGAGAGATATTTTTTTAATTTTTTCTATTGGCAAATGTCTAAAACCCTCTTCCACTTTGTTCGCCCGATATATTAAGCAAGTAGATATTTAAACCTTAAGGGTCCATCCTGGGCCGAACTCTCTTCCTGATCTATAATGATATTAAAAATAAATATCCTGAGATCATTCGTTGATATTTATACTGAGGACACTACCATCTATGGCAACAGATCAAAGGCCGTAAATTATCAAGTTCTTACTGTCTCCTCTGGTTTTGAGCATGTAGTTTAAGTGGAAAGCGGTGGCTGGTTACTTTTAATGCATCTAAAACCAAGCTCCTATCTTTACAACATCACCGCTCTTATCCCCATCTGTTATCAACTGAACGAATTGCCCTTGTCTTGGGGAGGCTCCATGGTTTGATAAGCTTCTGGACTTGACCTTTACTCCTGATCTCAAACGAATCACATACATTAAATCCGTTGCCAAGGCCGCTGGAAAAATGGGGGATCCTTCTACCGCTCCAGTAAATATCTCACTCTTGATACAATTCTATGCCTATATAAAAGCCAGGTACAGCAAATTATCGTGTACTGTTGCCAGATCGTGGAAGGGGCTGCTAGCTATTGCTTATTCTGCATTGATAGAATTCAAAATAGACTTCGTAGCTTAGTGGGGGATGCCATTTCTCTTCCCTGTAACTTCTTTTCCACAGAAGAGTAGTTGCGAACCTGTCTTTGTTTTATCGTTATTTTCATGGCAAGTGCTCGGCAGAGCTTCAATGGATGGTCCCCTCTCTCCAAACCTTTACGAAAAACACTCGTCTTGCCAAAACCGCTATCAATTTTTCCCTCACTCATTATCTATGCCTGAACTTAAACCTAGATTACATGAGCAAAGCTGCTTTCTTAGAACTGACCGCTTGTGGAACTCTCTTCCGTTTGCCGGCTTTCCAGCTGATTACAATTTGATTGTATTCAAATCAAACGTAAACAAATTCTTGATGAACCGCCCCACCTAAGTAATCCAATTTTTTAAAAATCCACGACTTATGATAACTACGCTACAATTCCATTGATGTATGTATACCCATTAACACTTATCCTCGAGTGGCCTCCAGGCCTTGATAAGTGGTGAATCCCTTGTAAAAAAATAACTTTCCACTCGGTTCGGTTTCTTCATAATACTCCAGAATAGTGAAAATCTAATGGTTTCAGCTTATTGTCATGTTATATTAATACGTTGGTATTTCGCTATTGAGGAAACTACATATTAATACAGTTGATCCTTCTCCATTCCCCTCAATATCTCTATAACACATGTCTATAGCTTAGTTATATAAATGCGTAGTGGTAGAGGTTGTATAGTTAAAACGGAGGGTGTATGAGATTTCTTTTTACGAAGGATGTAACAAGCACTCTCTCAACCGAGTATCTTTATTTTTGTGTTATTAAAAAAAAATATAACAATTGTGTTATTACAGAAGTTTGGAGTTTAGTTAAACATCATAAGGGTTGACGTACAACCTACCTTGTAATTTTACCTATTTGAAACGCGACGTCTAATAATCCAGTAATAGTAGAAAAGTGACTTTATAAATATTTCGATTTGACAGTAATGTAATCTGCTCAACCCAAATCGCTATACATGATAGAGTTCAAGTTTCCCAACCTCAGCTTATTCACAATATAACGTTAGAAGACACGTATATTTTTATAATCATATAAATCCCCGCCGTGGTTACTATATAATTATGTCCTATGGAGCGCAGAGTTAAATGTATGGAAGATGCAGCTCCCCCAAACGAAGCACTATGGATATGAATAATAAAAACACACTAAGGTTTAGCATTTACTAACCTACGACAGAATCACCAATTTTTGCATCAGAACGAATCGGGCGTTTTGTTCTCAGCCAGAATATCAAGGGCACGTTAGCTACTAAATTATTAAAGATATCGGTAATCGTTTTCTTTTTCTGTTTTGCAGCCATAATATAAAGTAGATTTTATCGATTCAAGATCATTCTAATGCATAATATCAGCTGAAATATATACCAGGTTCCTTAAATAAGTTTCCCGGCTTTTTTTGTATGGAACATTTTTATACAACACCAAAATATCCTTAGAAGTATTCTCTTCCGGCTGCAATACATTTGTACCGTTTCAACAATGCCTGGAAAGCACTATGGGAGTCCTTTTTATGTGACTCCCGTCACAGCCTCTTCTGTTTACTAATTTGCTTCATAGCAATAGCATCTAAGGTTTTCCTTTAACGTCAATAACCAAAATTCAGGGAGAAAAGTGTTCGATCATGGGGAGAGTAAGGAACTGTCTTGATTCTAAGATTTATCAAATAGTCTGTGATAAGGATAAAGCACCCTTGAAACAAACTTCGCGCCAATCTCTCACCTCTTCACTTCCCCGCGAATAATTATGTGTATAGTTACTACACTGACATCAAAACTGGACACGTATTGTCTCTATAGACACCCGACGGCATTTATCTATGGAATTCTTTATTTTGCCAATCAACACTGATGTTCAGAGGTCTTTACTTGTTCCATACGTCTCACCATCCCTCTCAGACTCCCTGCCTTCCTTTAATCTCTTCTGCCATTCAAAATCTGATTCTAGATTCATGCAAGATAGTCCAAAACAATCTGAAGCATCCCATACGGTTTTTTTTTGGTGGGGGGCGGCATTTTTCCAAGTTTACAACAGAATGTGTTTTGCATATCGTACTTCTAAAATGTCCTTACGTCTAGATTGCATTTTTTTTTTTAAATCAGCAGCTGTGACAATCAGTCTTTAATGGGGTACAACGCTGTATTGTAGCCGCAATTTCTTCGAAAATGACTAAAGTTTTATGTGTCAACAATCAATAAAAATGGCCATACGAAAACTCTCTGGAAACGTATTAAAGGCACCCAATACATTCCCAGAATAATGGTCCTTATTTTTTCTGCTTGAATTTATCAGAGGGGATTGCAGATGTTGTTGTTATTATTATTATTATTATTATTATTATTATTATTCCTGAACATGTATATTTAGGGCAAAGAATGTTTCATATCTCTGTTGCAGATACTTACGGTGTGAGACTCTAATAAACAATTCTTATCTTTGACGTTCACTAGAAGTAGAGATATTTCGTTGACTTCCTAGAAACAAACTGAACCGATTACCATTCAGGTGCGCTTGTTGAACGCTAATGAAGCCTATACAGTAGCTATTAGCTTAGTTCGGAGATATTTGTCTTAAGTTAACAGTAACAATAGAGATGTGTGCAACAAAGTATGCTTAGGACATTGACGACGAAGGTATTTTAAAAGGTTGGTAAAAGCGTATTCTAAATGGCCGTCATTATGTGCAATATTACGTTCTGGAGCACAATATGTAACTCGTTTAAACTGTACCAATCTTGTCTTCGTAGGTTTTCAACGTTTTAGATTTCGAATTAAGAAGAGGAAGTACTTGAAAGGAAATGTATTTTCGGTTGTATTTATTTTTGCGGAATAGCTATGGATTTGGTGATCAAGTCATAAACAATGGGATTATGCTACACCGACCGTTGACTTTCTCGAAGGGCTTAATGGTGATATGCCTCTACTTGATCTGAATGCCCATATGCCCTTCTACTAGTGATCTTAATTGTACTCAGCCCGCTCAGTCTTTGCATCCGGCCCTTTTTCTATCTTCTTTCTGATTCTTTTTCTTCTGCGATGTCTTTTTTATTATTATTATTGTTATTCTTATTCTTCTACTTATTATTATTATTATTATTATTATTATTATTATCTAAATATTAATTTACTTGCGTACGCCATGTATCAGAAAAAATCATCATTGCAAACATTGATAAATAAGAAACATACAACCTTTTTTATAGTCTCTTTTTATCATATAAATACCATTGTACTATTTTTCCCTCGAAAATGTTAGAAAAACACGGCTGTTTGTTTACGGTTTTAATTGGCTATTTTTTATAACTAAAGAAAGCCATGTTTAGAGGGGAATGTTAGTTTTTATTATGTTTTTTTTTGTTTAATTTTAAAAAAATGTGCGAGTGAATTCATATCTATTTCTTTATAATCCATATTCCGGGCCTTGATAAGTGGTGATCACTGTGTAAAAAAAGAAAAAAAAATATTCAGAAAAATAGCAAAGTGTTGTGTTTTTCATTGAAAATAAAAGCTATTATTTTAAAAGGTTAAAAATAAATTTGCTAAGAAATTGTTTTAAATCCATCGTTCTTTGTTCTAATTTATTTCGTAAACTCATTTTATTCATAATTAATTTAAAAAATTATAACTAACCTAGAATTTTCATCCGTTCTTCTTACTATTATTATTATTATTATTATAATTATTATTACTATTAGTACTACTATTTTACTACTATTATTGTTACTATTATTGTTATTATTATTAATATTACAATTACCATTATTATTATTAGTATTATTATTATTATTATTATTATTATTATTATTATTATTATTATTATTATTATTATAACTTGTTATCACTAAAAATATGCATGCAGACCATCATCAGGTGTCACTCCCTGACAAAAGAAATTATTAGGATTAAAGCTGACAAAAATTATAATCAGATTTCTAGTACTCTACACTATTTTAGGTATCATTTGAAAAGGACTTATCATTAACTTCTCCCTGGCAAAAAAAAACATTGTTTTTCATCGAAATGTGAGTGACAGTAAACCTCTCCATGGTCCCAGTACCATTCGTCTTCATGCAGTGCAGGTCCTTGTGAGTGCTTGTGTGTCGGTTCTTTCGGACATCTTTGAAAATTAACTGCTATACCATCCGTTTTCGTTTTAATTTGATCGACCGATATGTCGTAATCAGTTTATGCAAACACACATTAAATAGCATGTTCTTTTTTTTATCTGAGTGATACAAATGCAATAATGTTTCAGGAGGCTTTGTAGATGATCGGTGAATGTCTGGGTTTTTTTCCTGACATTTCTTGGCAATTTCTATTACAATTAGGAGGGAGGCGGTTTCCGTTCTTTTGTGTATGTTCTTATTATTAATAGTATTGTAAGAGGAAATGGACTCGGATAAGGCAATTGCATGCCAATGACCGAGCTCGTTACGAGATGATGTCCGGTAAGGTAAAAGAAGATTTAAAAAAGAAGAACAGGTCCGCAGACCAATGAGCACGGGTGATAAAATTTGGTGACGTCACAGCTGAGACTTGAGGACAAGCAAAACCGGAAAAAGAAGAAATAATAATTATTATGGTTAACCTTGAAACAGCGAGTTGAAGTTTTCCTTTTCTTTTATCATGTTCCTTGTGAGAGTTTACAATTTGATTCCTCAGTGGAAACCGCCATTTGACTTCTCTTATATGTAGATTACAATAAGCATCGCTATTGTGCTAAAACGCTTTTAATCATTCCAAGAGTAGACTAGCTAAGGCCCTCTGTTCTCATTCATACTCTTTTCTACGACCCCTCATGAGAATCTTTAATACGAAGAACTGTCCAGTGGATTTATTATGATTTCCGTTTCTAAGGATTTTTCTTTCTATTAGTATTAAACTTTGCATTGTTTTATTATTAGTTATAGTATTAGTATTATTAACACTATTATTAGCAATTATTCTAGCTGTTACTGCTTTAAGAATTCCAGTAGTAGTTGGATTAGGTCTAAGTGGAATAGATACATTGAGAGCATTGCCAAGGCTACTGCGAAGAAGGTGGGCTCTCTCTACCGAGCTAAAAACTACTTACGCCTGAAAGCATCCTGTACTTCTATCATGTATGGAGGACTGTTGTCACATTTTGGGCGATGCATCTGTTACTTGTCTCTCACTTCTTGATAGAGTTCAAATGAGAGCCGCCAGGCTGATAGGTCCTGAACTGTCATCTAAGCTTCAGCTTCTGTCCGATCGACGGAATGTTGCATCCCTTTACCTGTTCTACAAGTATTTTAATGGTGAATGTTCTGACGAACTACAAGCACTTGTACCCACTCGACGTGACCATCCCCGAAAAACCCGACAAGCAGCTAAATCCCACCCCTTCAGAGTAGAGATTCGTAGGTGTCAGAAAGCCTTCTACTCTAATAGTTTCTTCCTCAGAACTGCTAGACTTTAGAACTTGATTCTGGGATTCTGCTTTCCCAACTGTACTGACATGCAGAAGTTCAAACGTAATGCGAACAAACATCTTGCCACACATCTCCCTTCATAATACCCTGCAACATATGTTCTCGATAGGAGCTTCCTACTTCAAAGTGGCACAGTTTCTTGCTTGGGGTGAAAATTGAATAATAAATAGTAGAAATCTGTATTGAAACCACCCGATTTCAACTGAGTGTGAAATCATTGAATAATAAGAAGATTTCTCTTTTGAGAAATACGTTTCTTCTTTTCTATCCTATTTATTTCACACTTGTGCATCCACAAATTGCACTACTACCCAAAATGCAAGCCATTCTCGTGTGTTGTTTTCCAAGATAAGAAACACAATAGCGCAATTCATTTTTGCTCGACCTTGTCTATTCTCCTGTTCGCCTCACTGGACAAAAGCGGGAAGAATCAAGACGTCGGCCTCTTACATTTAATGTTTTTTGTTATTTTCGGAAAACAAGAAACACAATCACAACAACAAGAAGAAACCGATCAAGAGAAAAAAAAAAACAAATGATGAGGATGGGAGTTTTCTGGACTTTGTAGTGTTCTGTGTTTAGTGCGGTGAATACATACTCATAAAGGGTGAATGCAATGGCAAAATGCATTAAACATGATGCATAGAACAAGATATGAGACTGCAAAACGGCTGCGCAAGGATCTCTTCCAGGCATTCTACTAAAAGCGGTATACATCGCTCAGATATATGATCAGGCGTGGCTGACCTTTTTTACATAAAGGCCAGAATAGGTTTTCATAGCTTGGGAGACAGATATATAAATTCATATAATGAACGATGCAAATACATAAACAAACACACACCAACACAAACACACACACACACACACCTACATATATATATATATATATATATATATATATATATATATACATATATATAGGTGAAATATATATATATACATATACATATATATAGGTGAAATATGTATATATATATATATATACATATATAGGTGAAATATATATATATATATATATATATATATATACATATATATAGGTGAAATATATATATATACATATATATATAGGTGAAATATATATATATATACATATATATAGGTGAAATATATATATATACATATATTTAGGTGAAATATATATATATATATATATACATATATATAGGTGAAATATATATATATATACATATATATAGGTGAAATATATATATATATATATATATATATATAT
Organism: Euprymna scolopes; assembly: GCF_053919585.1. Classification (NCBI taxonomy): domain Eukaryota; kingdom Metazoa; phylum Mollusca; class Cephalopoda; order Sepiida; family Sepiolidae; genus Euprymna; species Euprymna scolopes. The sequence goes on along the minus strand of NC_136501.1, from coordinate 104,243,211 downwards.
ATACATATATATAGGTGAAATATATATATATATATATATATATAGGTGAAATATATATATATATATATAGTTGAAATATATACATACATATATATAGGTGAAATATATATATATATATATATACATATATATAGGTGAAATATATATATATATATACATATATATATATATATATAGGTGAAATATATATATATACATATATATATAGGTGAAATATATATATATATATATGTATATAACTATATATGGACATATATATAGGTGAAATATATATATATATATATACATATATATATATATATAGGTGAAATAGATATATATATATAGTTGAAATATATATATATATATATATATATATATATAGGTGAAATATATATATATATATAGGTGAAATATATATATATATAGGTGAAATATATATATATATATATATAGGTGAAATATATATATATATAGTTGAAATATATATATATATATATAGGTGAAATATATATATATATATATAGGTGAAATATATATATATATATATAGGTGAAATATATATATATATATATATATATAGGTGAAATATATATATATATAGGTGAAATATATATATATATAGGTGAAATATATATATATATATATAGGTGAAATATATATATATATATATATATATATAGGTGCAATATATATATATATGCATATATATAGGTGAAATATATATATATACATATATATATATAGGTGAAATATATATATATACATATATATATATAGGTGAAATATATATATATATATATATATATATATATAT
>NC_136501.1:104209915-104232415 GCF_053919585.1 Euprymna scolopes | reverse complement strand
CCATAGCGCGAGGCAGCATGCGTACCGCAGATTTAACCGACATAAGTCCAGTTTAACAGACAGAAGTACATAGAAGCCAGGAATAAATGTAAGAAAGAAATAGCGACAACTAAGAGAGAATTTACTGAAACCACCAAACAACGCATCGGAGCACAGAAATTAGGAACCCGAGACTTCTGGAAAAACTACAACAGTGTAGTAAATAATTGGCAATAAACAATTCCCCCACTATCCAACAATCATGAGATTGTTTGCTCAGCAACCGAGAAGGCTAACATGCTTGCCATACGGTTTGCCTCCTACTTCACACTGGACTCTGCTAACCACCCTCTCCCTGACTTTCCTTTGCAAACAGACGCCACACTACATGATCTGAAAATCACCCTTTCTCAGATGCATGCTATCATAAGAAAGATTGACACTGCAAAAGCATGTGGAACTGATCTCATCCCGGCTGGGCTATATAAAAAGTGCGTCGCCAAAGTAGTTCAAGTTCTCTCCAAACTTTACAACAAATGGCTTAATGAAGCTTGCTTTCCTGCCTGATGGAAACCTGCTTCTGTAGTACCAGTTTTCAAGAATTCTGGGGAAAGAACTGATCCAGTAAATTACCGCCCTATTAGCCTCCTCCCACTTTTCGCCAAAATATGTGAGACCATAATTAACCAATCTCTAGTATATTACCTAACAGATGCTAAACTTCTGACTGACCAGCAATATGGATTTAGGCAAGCCCGTTCCACATCCTAACTCTAATCTCAGAACGTATATACTAGTCACTGGACACAGCGGGGGAGGGTAGAGCAGTAGGTCTAGGTATATCTAAGGCTTTTGACAGGGCATGGCATGACGGTCTTCTCAAGAAAATCAGATCATACGGCATCACTAGAAGAATACATAACAATTAGATCCTTCTTAGATAAGAGACAAATCCAGGTTGCTATTGGCGGTCGTACATCTAAACGATATGATATAAATGCGAGAGTGCCTCAGGGGTCTATCCTTGGGTATCTGTTATTCTTATATTCGTAAATGACCCCCCTGACGAAATTGTTTGTGAGATGGGAGTGTATGCTGACGACACCACGCTCTATAACAGACACGACAGGAAAAGAAATGAACACATATCTAAAGAAATGGCAGAAACACAAGAGGAATACCTCCAATCCGTAGTGGACTGGGGACAAAAATGGATAGTCACCTTCAATGCTGCCAAGACTAAACGTGTTTCCTTCAATAATTAGACGAAACCTTCCCTACCGCCAATAGCAATGGCCAATGACTCTTTATCTGAAAGTACATCTTTTAAACTCATCGGCCTAACGTTCACAAGAAACATGAGTTGGAACAATTTTATTGAGAACATTGCCAGGACCGCCGCGAGGAAAGTGTGTTTTCTCTACCGTGCTAGAAAGCTATTAACGCCTGAAAGTTTCCTATATCTCTATAAGGCCACCATTCGCCCATATATGGAGTTTTGTTGTCATATTTGGGCTGGTGCATCTGCGACTAGTACTTCGCTCCTGGACTGTGATCTAAGCTTCAGTCTCTGTCCCATCGATGAAATGTTACATCTCTCCGCCTGTTCTACAATTACTTAAACGGTGAATGATCTGACGGACTTCAAGCACGTGTGCCTCCTCGACGTAAATACCCCCGACAAACCTGACAACCATCTAAATCCCACCCCTTCACAGTAAAGATCCCTAGCTTCAAGAGAGCCTTTTACTCCAGTAGTTTCTTCCCCAGAACAGTTAGACTCTGGAGTTTCCTTCCGGGTCCCTGCTTCCCGACTGTACTGACATGCAGAAGTTCAAGTGCAACATGAGCCGACAGCTTGCTGCCCAACTTCCTACACAGTACCCTTTATGCTTATGTCCCTGATAGATGCCCCCTAACACAAAGTGGAAATGTGTCTTGTTTGGGGTGAAAACGTAATTTAAAAAAAGTAGGCTTTGGATAATTTTGAAATTTTGCACAAATATTAGCCATGGTAAAATAAAAATTTTGCCGCTATGAATTTTTCTGGATAACTGGTTGCTCTAGTAGGGATATAATTACCTAAAAGTAATTCGTCTGTTCGTTTTTTCTCACTTTTTTAAAAAAACAACTTCTTGATTTTTTCTTTGAAAATTTGGTCACACATTTGTTATGGTGACAGCAAACTTTTGCCAGAACGGAATTTCCGGTATAACTTTGGTTGCCCATTTTGGGGCATTATAGAAGAGACGTTCCGAGCCTATCCTTGTTTTATCGTTATTTCCATGGCAGCTGCTCGTCTGAACTCCAATCTCTGGCCAATATTTCACGAAAAACACCCGTCTAGCTGAATCCACTGTGAAAAATGTCCCCCACTCTATATCTGTGCCTAAATCAAAACGCGGATTCCATGAACAAAGCTTCTTTCTTAGAACTGCACGCTGTGGTTCCGTCTGCCTGCTTCCCTCCGGACTACAACTTGGATGTCTTCAAGTCCAACGTTAACAAATTCCTAATGAACCGCCCCCCTTAAGTAAACACTTCATCAAATCTCCACACTAACGTAATGTACTTGCAATAACCCTTATCCCTGAGTGGCTTCCGGGCCTTGATAAGTGGTGATCACTGTGTAAAAAAATGCCACGAAATTATTCCTCGGTTCATTTTTACGCACTTTTCTCAATAACGCTCTTTAGATTATTTTTTTTTTCAATTTTGCACAAATAGTAGTTGTGGCAAAAGTTAATTTTTCACTTATGATTGGTTGGTTGGTTGGTTTTGTTTTACGGCATATCAACTCCTTTCAGGTTATTTAATGCAGAATCCAAAGATTTTGAAGAAATATGTTTTAATAGAATATATTTCTTGTTTTCACGTCGGTTTCTATTTAACCCATAGTTGGGACCCTAACAGGTACTACCACTCCGGGTCAGAGTGGACCTGGGAGCAATGGTAATTAAAGGGTGGCTTCACACTGCCCAAAGTCCACAAGCTGGGGCCTCACAACTGGATATAGTTTAAGGTCATATCCAGGACCCCCATTGAGGGATTGTTACCCTCTGCAGCGGGGGGGGGGGTCAGTCAGCGTATTCTAATGCCCCACCGACATGGCCTTTTCACTTATAGAAGCGAGACATAGCATGCTTGGCTTTTTTATTTAATAATAGTTGATTTATTTTATTTATTATTACACTCCTCATCATTATTATTATTATTATTATTATTATTATTATTATTATTATTATTTGATATTGTCATTGCATTATTAATTATGTCTTTTAATGTTATTATCCTAAGGTTGGTTGTAAGGTTTAGTGGTAAATACTAGGCCAAACTAGCACATGTAAAAACTTCAATGATCCATGTAGTATATGTTTTAATGAAAAATTAGCGATACCAAAATTTAAAGAACGCCCGTATTTATAAAATCTCAGGAGCGAAATAGAAAACCTATGTATAAACAAGATAACTTTTACCCTAGGATTACAATACATGAAAAGAAAAACGTAGAACAACGCCAACAAGTAGCTTAACTACTAAATATATTACTTACTTACGATGGCAAAGTTAGAAAATAGGTCGGTTTTAAATGTGCGAAAAAATGCAAGTAATCCAAACCGGCTACTACAGATTTGAACAAAAGCTGTGGGAGTCTAGAAGGATACCTTCTTATTTGATCGAGGATTGACTGCGTAGCATCAGAGCTGAAAGAAGTTTTTGTTCTAATACTAAAAGCCACGTCCTTCGCTAGACGAATAAAATTGCTATTACAAAAATAACATTGCAAAACTTACTCTAATCGTCGTATTTTCTGGATTATTCGCACGTGTTTGTATCTTGCGTTGTATTTCCTCAGTTTCAGCAGAGTAAGTTCCCATGTAATTCGGGTCATATCGATGCGGTTAGTAGAAAAAAAACACAACCTGAGAAACATTTAGCATCTTTATGAAAATTTACAATTTTCAATAAATTTCAATGATATTACATTTATTTGCCTATATGTGTCGGACAAGATGGTAGTTGTTGATGCTCCTATTTTCGAGAGTACTGTCCATTGTGCTAAGAGCTAATCAAATGGATACGTGTCCGGTAAGGATTTCATTTGTCTGTTTTATTTATTTGTTTATTTGTATTTATATTTCCTTTCCGGAAGTTAGTGTCGAAGAGTGTCTATCAAATAAATTTCAAATATACGAGTTGCAATGAATAATAAGTATTGATAGGAATTAAATTATTTTTTATACTGTATATAAATGATACTTTTTTGCGTATTACTCTTGAAGTGTATTGATACTGGTGTGTTAATGTCGTGTAATATGTTGGTTTACGTAAAGCGAATGGTCTCACTCGTGTATATATATATATATATATATATATATATATATATATATAATGTATATTTTTGTTTGTATATGTATATATAGATGTATATATGTGTGTACATATATATATATGTATGTATATACAATATTCATATATATGCATAAAGATACATATATACGATATTTATATATATATATATATATATGCATGTATATATATATATATATATATATATATATATATATATATATATATATGAGAAAAGTATATTCGACCAAACATATATTTTCTAACGTTATACCTGCCAATGGAATTCTAATCCCGAAAAGTAAGATTCAACGCGAAGCCCAACAGGTAATAAAGAAAATTATTCCAAAGTTATTATTCAAGATTTTCAACGGAAACAAAAACACATTTTATTGCCTTAACATACTTTTACACTACAAACACCACACACACACACGCATATATATATATATATATATATATATATATATATATATATATATATATTTATATTTTGTGTATAGAAAGTTGTTGGTTGAGACAGATCATTGGTACCGTCTGTTTCAAGCCCGATAATAAGGCCCGTTTAAGGTATCCTTATCAAACTCTCTTCAGCCAATATTCCACGAATATTGGCTGAAGAGAGCTTGATAAGGATACATTAAACGGGCCTTATTATCGGGCTTGAAACCGACGGTTCCAATGATCTGTCTCAACTAACAACTTTCTGTATACAAAATATAAGTACGCTCTTACAATTTGGAGTTTCCTTTTAATTGAGCAATCTGCTGGAATTCTTTTTCCAAAAAAAAAAAAACTAATAATATATATATATATATATATATATATATATATATATATATATATATATATATATATATATATATATATATATATTTACTCGCCTGGGTGCCCATCGTTGCCCAGGCGTTTGAGGAGGGGTTATGCAACAAAAAAAATGGTAGTAGTCTGGCAGGCTGGATCGCTAAGGAGCAAAAGAACGTGAAAAATATAAAGTTATGGTTTTCTGTTGCGCCTATCGCCATCCGGAAGTGACGAAGGTTTAAATTAAGACTAGTCAATAGAAAAGAGCGGCTGACTTTCGAAAATATCGGCGAAATAAGCGACCCCTTCCTGTAGAAAAGTGTCTGGTTGAGGGTGAAATAAATTAATATTTTTAGCTAATTTTTCGGTATTTGACCTCCGAAGGGTTGACTTCAAAAACATACTAATCTCCTGAAAATTCGTTGCCTCTGTTGAAAGTTTATGGCAGTCATACATACATACATACATGCATACATGCATACATTTAAACAGACAGGTTATATTTATATATATATTTATATATATATATATATATATATATATATATATATATAAAGATAATCACGATGGCAGCCTTCTGTCACCCGCGATATTGGCTTTCTGCATCTGATGAACCGCATTGTGTGTTTTGTGCATGCACTCGAGTTTAAGTTGATTATCCAGAATTAGACCTAGACGAGCGAGATTGATACATTGGTTTGCCTAGACACGCAAACCATTACGGTTGGGATCTGCACAAGTTGGTGGAATAGTGTTGTGCAACAAAGCCGCTAGCCCTGGTTACAACAACTGCCGCATGACCCATATGCACATGATCGACTCAGTGCGCAAGCTGACACCACAGCTAAGGAAGAGAATAGAAATTTTAAAAAAAAATGCAGCACGTGTGACGAAAGTTAAAAAGAACAAAAAAAAACCTTGCCGGGTGAGATGAACGCATGGCCATTGACACACAAGAGACTTTTGAGTTCATGTCAGGACGGCATCTATAAATATAAAAGCGAAAATGTGCATGTGTGTATATATGTTGACTTTTTGTGTATGTCCGAGAAAGGCTTTTTTCTGAGAAGCGATCGGCCGACTCACTTAAAACTTTTTATATCGCGTCTAAATGATAATATCCACGCATTAACAACGGGGGTCGCCTGTCTATTAAATTTGCTCGAGTTTGAAAAGATAAATATTCAACATTGTTCGATCGCCGTATGTGCATTAAGCTTTTTAGTATAATAAAAGCGAAACGTCCGAAAGCTTTGATCAATGTGGAGTGTCTTCTTATATCAGACAATGCTTATGTCCCTGATAGTAGCCCCCTCCAGCAAATTGGTAATGTTCCTTTTTTGGGGTGGAATTGCAATTTAATATATATATATATATATATATATATATATAATGACATAAGGAAAAAAACATAGTGCTCTATTTCTTTACTCAACCGTAATGTAAAATATGATTTTATTTTCCTGTTTGATTTTCATGTGAAATACCCTTTCTGTTTATGTGTTGTGGTTGAATTTTTATTGGCTTTTGCTCTACGGAAGATGTTGATTGGCTGGACGCATGTTTAAAATACGAGTTTTGGTTTCTCTATTGTTTGATTTCTTTTTTTTTTCTCTCCCCCATCTTTGATTGATCGTCGCAAAACATTTCGGCACACACTTTCACCTTTTGCACGTATCCATCGTGTTTGTTTTCGTGTGCGTAATGATTTCTATTATATAGAGCAAAGGGTGTAGCCTGCAGGTATTTTCGATCTTAAAATCAACAGCACAACAGGGAAATATGGGCACAGGTGTGACTCTCCCCACACATATACAACATGAGGCTCACACACACACACACACACACATATATATATATATATATATATATATATATATATATATGAAGAATTATAAAATACATATGGCGATTAAGCTACACTGAATATTCCGCGTTTCATCAACTCAAGGATTCTTTAGGTTTATATATATATATATATGTGTGTATATATATATGTGTATATGTATATATATATATATATATATATATATATATATATACACACACACAGGGTGTCCACAAAGTCTGACTACATTATGTATATGTATATATAACATTAATCATAGGCATAGTATTAATCATTTGATGAATATTATATTTGGGGGTGTATTACTATGGCTTACACTGTATTGCATAAAGTTTAGGCTTAGAAGAAAGTTTTGCTTTGTTTTTGCGAATTACCCCTTTTAATATGCCTCAAAGTGTTTTACTGTGTCCCTAACTGGGTACTGACTTGACAATGGTAGCTTACAATTCACGTTTTGTCTCAACAAATGTTGTGTTTCCCTAGAAGAATAAAAAGGGGAAATACACACACACATATATATATATATATAATATATATATATTGGTAGTATAACTGGCTAATAATAGAAAGCAATGGCTAAGCTTGAATATATAAATCGAAATATCTTTCAAAAAGGGGGATGATAAAACATAAAACTACTGAAGTTATTATACTTTTAAAAATTAAAACTTTATTTTTTTTATATTAGATTGTTACACAGGGTCTTGATTATAAAGTTAATATATTTATACAGATAAGTCTTTGAAAAAATCAGTAGGGCTATATGTGAAAAGCTCTTAATTAAATTAAATGTTTTCGTTTTTTGGAACAAAATGAGTACAATAGATGCCTTTTTTTTCTTTTTTACTTAGTGATCGATTTTGAAAACAAATTTCACTGACTGTTCAACAGTAGAATTTTCCCTCTAGTCTACGTTTTTCTCACCAAACTTATGTTATCTTCTATCCGAAAAGGTGTTCTCTCCCATCATAACAGTTCTCCTGTTTATTTATTTGAATGTAGTTGCTGAATGGACTACGATGCACGGATATCACTAACTTTGGATTCATGTATCAAAGAACACGTTTCATCGACATGCAAATTATGCACCATCAATGTTTTACATAATACCTACCGTTGCGCTATTTGTGAGCAATAAGCGTGTATTTGCCTTAAACTTGTGTTGAATTCTCTTCCGTTTTAAGCCAGCCACACATACTTTACCATTTGATAGTGTAAGAAAATATCTATATAAAGTCGTTAAGACCTTCTTGTTCATAAACAATGGGTAAATCTTTTAGGAATTAATATACATTCTATCTACTTTTTCCCTGTGTTTTTTTTTCTTTCCACAATTGTTTTCCGCCATAGTTCTGTCTCTTATATAATTTCCTAATCGCTATTCCATTCGATTTTAGCCTCATTGAACGGGGTGCGAAACCAGGCAAATAGCTTTTCAATGTTTATTTTATTAATTCATCATGATTAATAATATAAGTCGTACATAGATATTATAAGATTATGTACTACTACACATGCATACACACACACATATGGCTGGGTGTATGTATATTCCTATATGGGTGTATGTTTATACAGATATGGGTGTATGTATATTCATATATGGTTATATGTATATATATATGAATGGGTGTATATATATGTATATATATATAGTAATTCATAAAATATATATGGCGATTAAGCTACACTGAATATTCGGCGTTTTATCCACTCTAGGATTCCTCAGGCTTATGCGCGAATTCTGTGGTTGTTTATCGTTTTTATATGGTCCTCTTCTATTGAGGATTTAGTTAGCCAATCAGCTTTCTAGTATCTACCGATCCCCTTCCTATCAGCCAGTTATAGAAGAGAAATAGCAAATAACTGTGTTCACAAAATAAAATTTACTCTAGGATAGCGATAAAAAATAGTTGTAAAACTATTCCAAAAACAATAGAAAATAAACAAATAAATAAATTAAATAAACATTAATATACAAACGATCACACATATATGTATGTGTAAGTGTATATGTATATATATATATATATGTGTGTGTGTACACATATGTATATTTGTATATTAAAAAAACAACACTAACCTAGTTTTAAAACAGATCCTTTGTCCGATAAAATGCATGCCCATTGGCTGATAGAAAGCTGATTGGCTAACTAAATCCTCAATAGAAGAGGACCATATAAAAACGATAAACAACCAAAGAATTCGCGCATAAGCCTGAGGACCAACCGAGCAGGAGATTCTAACAAGGCTACAAAACCATCTCTGTGTGTGTGTATGTATATATATATATATATATATATATATATATATATATATATATAGTCTATTATATATACTGTTGTATTTAGATGCATTAGATATAGCGAAATTTAATGACTCTCATTTTTCTTAGCTTTTCCGTTTAAGTATGCCATGAATTAGAATGTCATTTTGCATTAAAAAAGGGCTAATTCAGTCTCAAAACGAAACTGAGCTAACGTAATTTTATATGTTAGATATATAAAAGCTAGCACAGAATACAAACTCTTCAGAGTGATACATTCGTAAATTAACTCAGCGGTAATTCTTAAGATGCGCAACCAATTGAATAGCATTGTCTCTATTTGTATTATTTTCTGCTTTTCACACTATGAAGATCTCCGTCTTCAAGGCGTGTAATCTGCTTTCTTTTTTTTTCCTGCTGATTAAAAAAAAAACACAAACCCATTTATTTACTTTTGGTAATGCGATGCTAAGATGTGTCGCCTACAGGAATACTGGGACTATGCCCTTTTCCTAACGACCTATTCATCTCGACATCAAGTCGCGTAACAATGTTTGAAGGCGCTCAGCCACCGTAGAATGTGTGCTGATTACGTCCTGGATTCCGAATACACAGTATTAGGGGGACAAATGAACTGGGGCGAAACGGGATACGAGAAAAATAAGATGGAAGATTTGGTAACATTATTAGGATACATCACACTACGTGCCTCCTGTTCAGTGTTATGTTCTGAACGTTTTAGTTGATGTAACCTTTTAAAAACCTTAATGCGTACATTGTCAAACTCGGGAATCTTTGTTGGACTCGATGATATTTTCTATCGAACTGAATCTGTGCGCAAATTTGTACGGAATCTTTTATTTAACCTTTTTCTAGGTCTCCGTCTCTTTAAACTCCTGTTTTTTTTCGTCGGTCATTGCCATGTCCATCCCATTCGACATATACACACATATACATAAGATACTCTTACTTTATATAATACTTTCTCGTAGAATAATCCGGCATATTATTTTCAATATAGTATTTATAAACCAGTGAAAATCGTCCCCTTAGAAACCCCGCAACCGTCCACCCTCACAGAATTAAAACTTTGTTTTGTTTTTAATATTATTAATTCAGATCAACATTGATCTAGAAAATATGAAGTGTTACCTATATCAGTGTGATATATGGTGGCATTACGCCAGTGAGTAAAGATTAAATAAAGTAGTATTGATTTTTTGCTCTATTTACGTTAGAACATGTTAGAATTCCATCATGGCAAATTTCAATAAAAAATACACGATTAAACCCGGATCTGAAACTTCCAACTTACACCGCCACTACCATGTCTCCTTCTCCAACATCAGAGGTCTACGTTCTAACCTTTCAGAGGTTGAAGCCCAATTACAGGAGACTAAACCAGACCTTTTCTTTTTAAGTGAAACTGGAATTGGACAGACTATTTCCCTAAATGAGTTCGTAATTAAAGGATACTCTAACCTAACTTCCGAAACTGACCCCCAAGATCGTCTTGGGCATGGAATATGTGCCAATATAAAAGATGGCTTTCCATGTGGTAGGGACATCTCCACAGAAGATCCTAACTTGCCCTATATGTGCTTTTGAGTAGCACTAGCTCACACTACGGCATTTATATTTACTCTCTATCGCCCCCATAACAGCGGAGTTACTATCTTTAAAAGCATATCTGAGAAAATTGACCAAGTTCTATTAGCATATCCTTCAGCTAACATTCACGTATGTGGAGACTTCAATGTTCACAATGTGGAATGGTTGACCCATTCAAACAAGACCGATGATGAGGGGAGATTCTGTCATGATTTCTCCATTGCTTATGACCTCACTCAGATTGTTCACGAACCCACCCGTGTGCCCGACAATGACGGCCAGTATGCAAGTCTACTAGACCTTTTTCTCACAACTTGCCCTGAACTATGTTCAGTTTCCATTCTGTCTCCTCTTGGATCTTCCGACCACTCGGTTGTATCAATTAAGATAAAAATGAAATGTAATAAGTCCTCAGACGTACCTCTCCATCGTACACAATATCGATACACTATGGCTGACTGGGATAGTTTCCGTACATTTATATCGGATCTTCCTCTGCGTTCCATGTTTAAAAGGGATGTGTCGTCTATAGTATCAGACCTGACAGAATGGTTAATTGTAGGTATAGACAATTTCATACCCTCGAAAAAGTTCCAGCAAAAACCTAACAGCCAGTCATGGTTTTCTCCAGAATGTGCTGCTGCTATATTGCGCACAGAAATCACTTTTTCCACTGCTTCCAACGTAATAGATGTATGGAAACTAAAGCCGCTTTCAGGACTGCCAGCAACCATTGTAAGAAAGTAATAAAGAACGCAAGAGAGTTATATGCTCAGTCCGTCAAGTCCAAAGTAGCTGAGCAGCAGCTTGGCTCCCACCAGTTTCGGCAAATTGCAAACAGAATCTTAAACAGAAGAGGGTTCTCCATCCCAACTATCATCAATGGACCCGAGTTAATCTCGTCAGCATCAGACAAAGCCAAACTCTTTGCAAAGAACTTTGCAGCCAATTCTACCCTTTGCGACCAAGGCCACCAACCCGCAATATTTCCTCCTGTATCAGAAAACGCACTATGTGATATACAAATATCTGTATGTGATGTTGCCAAGCTAATCAAAAAACTTGATTCCAGTAAAGCAACCGGCCCTGACGATATTCCAATTATAGTACTCAAAAAAACCTCAACCAGAACTAGCACCCATACTTACAAAACTGTGTAAACGTTGTCTTAAGGAAAATTGCTTCCCATCACCCTGGAAAATCTCATCAGTATGCCCTGTATTTAAGAATTCAAGTGACTGTTCATCCCCTCTCTCAGTACAGGCCAATAAGTCTCCTGTGCGTCATGAGTAAGTTGCTGGAATCTGTGTTAAATAGAGAAGTAATCAACCATCTCAGCAAAATAACTTCTTAGTGACACACAATATGGTTTCAGTTCTACTAGATCTACAGCAGATGTGCTTACAGTTATATTTCATAGGATTAGCGAATCTCTCGACAGAGGCAACCTTTCCAGGGCAATTGCTGTTGACATATCAAAGGCCTTTGATAGGGTATGGCATAAAGGTTTACTTCACAAGATCTCCAGCTATGGTATTGCTGGAAATGTCTTCTCAATTATTAAATCATCTCTCTCTTATAGGTTCATAAGAGTAGTAGTTGATGGGCAAAAATCAGAAGCTCACAGTATAAATGCTGGAGTCCCTCAGGGGTCGATCCTGGGCCTAACTCTTTTCCTGATCTACATTAATGATCTTCCAAATTACATCCTTACATCATTCGTAGACATTTTTGCTGATGACACTACCATCTATGGTAGAACATCTAATACAGTAAACGACCAAGTTCTCTCCGATTCTCTCTCCTCTGATCTTGATCACGTTGTACAATGGGGAAAGGAGTGGCTGGTCACTTTTAATGCATCTAAAACCAAGCTTTTATCTTTATATCATCAACGTTCTGATCCCCATCTGGCATCAATTAAAATGAATGGCTCTCGTCTTTGGGAGGCCTCAAGTTTTGACAAGCTTCTGGGCTTGACGTTTACTCCTGATCTTAAATGGAACACGTACATCAAATCTGTTGCCAAGGCCGCTGGCAAAATGGTCAGATCCTTCTGTCGATTCAGTAGATATATCACTGTGTATGCTATTCTCTATCTATATAAGAGCCAGATACGTCCAAGGATGGAGTACTGTTGCCACATATGGACAAGAGCTGCTAGAAAAGACTTGTCCTGTCTTGATAGGGTTCAAAATAGACTCCGTGGCCTGGTGAGAGATGTCCTTTTCTCTTCGCTGCAACGTCTGTCTTACAGAAGAGATGTTGCGAGTTTGTCTCTGCTTTATCGTTATTTTCACGGAAAGTGTTCAACTGAGCTTCAATATATGGTCCCCCCTCGCCAAACTTTCACAAGAAACACTAGACTAGCTGAAAACAGTATCAATAATTTCCCCCACTCTTTATCTGTACCTAAACCAAAACATAGATTCCATGATCAAAGCTTCTTTCTTAGAACTGCACGCCTGTGGAATTGTCTTCCGTTTTCCTGCTTTCCAGCTTTCTATAATATGGTTGTCTTCAAGTCCAACGTGAACAAATTTCTGATGAGCCGTTCCACTTAAGTTAACCAATTTACCGAACTTCCATTACTATCGATTACTATATTGTCCTTTTGACTACTCTACACTCTTTAACCCTTATCCATGAGTGGCCTATCGGCCTTGATAAGTGGTGACGCCTATGTAAAAAAAAAGAATACGCTCTAGGTTGTGTAATTAAAGTAGGAGGTAAACTAGGAGGTCGTGTGGACAAAATTCACTAGCAATGCACGTATTGAAATATCAGAGGTGATGATGGCAGGCTTTCGTGGAGATAAACGAAAGTTATTTTAAATGGAATTCATTATTGAGATGAGTATTATTTATATTAATTTATTTTATTGCGGACTATTATTCTCATCTTTATTGGTTGTTGTTTCACGACATTTCGGCCAACAATTCCTCTGGCCTTCGTCAGGTGGTAACCGCGACGGATAGGAACTTCGAATCTACTAACTGCATGCTCAGTAACCACTGCCATCCGTAGTTGTTGTCGTCTCACCACGTTTTCGCCAAGTAAACTCTGGCCGGCTTCAATCCTACCCAAAGCCGGTATACAAACTGTAACATCAAGATTTTGTTCTCATACACATAAACAATCGTGTAAGTACATTTTCTTGAAAGGTTTTAGAACTTTTCAAACTATGTGGAAACGAAACATTCTAGGCAAAAATCATCATTGGAAAATCCATTTGCTTGTAAGTAAATTAATGTGTTGTAATTACAATTTGTTAACGAATACATAACTACACATATAATTATATTTTCAGATATATATGTACACATACACACACATATATAAATATATATTAACAAACATATATGTGTGTATATATATACACATATATATATATTTGTATACACACATACACACGCATATATTTATATGTGTGTGTATATAATGCACATAGATATATACACCCAAACATAATATTCTGCGCGACGAAACAGGTGTTGTCAAGAATTTTAGCATGATTAAAGAAATAAACGGTGGGATCTTGAAAATTGTAAGATAGATGCTCTGCAGTTACATGGAGTTTCGTAAATTAAAATATAATGTATAAAAAAATGAAATGTAATTGAAGAAACATATTTTTCCAATAAAAATAAACACAAACGTATACACAAATACACAGACCACACGAATCTCTCTCTTTCGCTCTCTCTCTCTCTTTCTCTCTCCATATATATATATATATATGTATATATATATATATATATATATATATATATATATATATATATATATATATATATATATATATACGTGCAAACAGTTAATAAAATGTTAAAAAAAACATTTTGAAATGGGTTAAAAACATATTTAATCTGAAAAGGAAACACTAGATAAGTGGATAGTCCTTAATCCGCTGAGTTTCGAAGAAATGCTGTCCTTCTCACCAGAGTGTAGGAATTAGCAAAATGCTGGATCGGATTTTGCACGCAGAAGTATTTGATGAAACAACAAGTAAGTCAAAGATCTTACTTGAAAACAAAAAAAAAAGTCAAGAAAAAGGTGATTACACATGAATGGATAGTCTGGTGGAAGATAAATAATCCAGTGACGGTAAAATCCAAATATATAACTTCAAGAAAGTTAAAAGAATTTCCTTTTGCACAAATATGTTTTTAACTCATTTCATTTTTTAACGTGTTTTATTAACTGTTTGGTCGTATTATAAGCTCTATCTCCTATTTGATTTTATCGAGTTTTACATCTGGCTGAGATAACTTTATAAATATTAATTCTTTAATATTCATATTATACTTTAATTTTACCATCTTGGATTATTTTGGTAAATTTAATTGTAATTTTTATTTTAAATATATATATATATATATATATATATATATATATATTTCCTATGCTTTCTGCACTTTGATCTTGCACGTTTATGAAGAGGTTGCATTTACGTTGCTTGTTATATTTCCAGTAGATTAGTCACCGTACGACAATCGGTATATTTATGATTGTTTCATAGACTATGTTCTTTTTAACATTTTTTTTGTACTGATTCTTTATTATTTCTCGTTTGGCTCTTTTGAAGCCACAATTATTGTAGACGTTTTAATCAATATTTTATACGTGTGTTATCAATTACTTAAGAAAGGAAGAGTCCGATGTATGAGAAAAGAATCTAAAAATACATCTATGTTATACAGAGTTATGTCTGTATGTTTTGCGTAAGTAAACACCAGAGAGCCACAATATATACATACATATATATATATATTTATATATATATATATATATATATATATATATATATATATATATATATATAATCTCCAGGTGAAAATATTTATTCTTTGAAGATAAACTGGTCCCAGTTTTGTGAGAGAGATCTACTAATTGTGAAAAGTTGAGAATAAATTTTTGGGTCATTTTTAATATGAAAAAAATTCATTTTTATTTATAATGGAAGTGCTTAATTCGAAGTTTATTAATTCTCATTGCTTGGCGTGTCTATTGTTATATAAGCTTTGCCTATTACATTAATTGCAACTCGTGTTTAAACCAACTAGGTTTGATGCGTTTCTATTAGGGCAAATGTTGTTTAATCCCAACCGTACTACGATGAATATAGTTCTTTTATGTACCCGAGAACAAGGAGTAACCCTGGTAATAAGTGTTGTAGTCTTATATGTTCATTAGTATTGTTTGATTATGAATGATATATGCACAACGACAGGGGCATCATTGAATACTATATACAAGCAAAACAAAAAATAAAAGCTATGAAAACACATAAAACACTACTTCTTCCACAAAAAAAAGATTACAATTGGCAGGAAAGACATAATGATGAAAAATATGTTATACACAGTTTCTTCCAAATAAGAAGTCCATGTCTGGATTGGGGATGTAAGAAAGATTTGACGTATATTAAACTTGACTTAAATAAGAATGTACAATCTGCGTGTTTTTTGGTCAGCAAATAACATATACTACAATAAATTTGCACTAAAATAGAAGGAATTCCGATATGCATGTTATTATTACGAACAAGCATAAGAATGCCCAAGTAATAGGTGTAAAAATGGTACTATTACAACACCCTTGAATTGCACAACGTAATTTATATATATATATATATATATATATATATATATATATGTATATATATATATATATATATATATATACTAGACTACCCGTGACCTGTTGGGTCAGTATGCTATATTCGCTATGGAATTCATGTATTAGCATGCCATAACAGAAACATTTCTATGAAAGTATATTAAAATGAAAAAAAGAATATAAATAGATGTTTATGAGTCGTTCTGTTTATTGTAATTGATTATATTTGAAAAAAAATTGCAGTGATTTAATTAAAAGTGCTTGACCATACTTATAGATAAATATGCACTGAACGGATATAATATTTATTATAGTTAAATTCAAATTTTGATATATCTGCTTTTTTCTTACATCGCTCATTTTTGTACAGTTATTTTAAACCCAACTCTTCCCAAGTTAAATAAGAATTTCGAAAGAATAACATTATTATTTCAGCGTCCTAATTATTCTTATGTTTTTGTTTATTTTAAACACCACTCTTCCCATTTAAATAATTATTTCGAAATAATAACGTTAATATTTCAGCGTCCCAATTGTTATTTTGTTTTGTTTTTTTTCACGTTTAAATTATCAAAAAAAAAAACAAGTTTTAATACTGTCTGCTTTTTTTTACATCGTTCATTTCTGTATTACGTTTAAGTTATTTTAAACCCCACTCTTTCCATGTAAAATAATTATTTCGAAATAATAACGTAAATATTTCAGTGCGCTGGTGATGCGCACGTGCGCAACCGGTGCTGTAAACCAGAAAGTGGTTTACATACATCGTTACAAGGTCATTTGAGTGGTATAATTATATATATATATATATATATATATAATCAAGGCACTTATCTATATCCCCTATATATCATGTTATAAATCTGTAGACTAAACATTTAGAGATGAATTAAGTAGATATTTAACACACACACACACACATACAGAGTTATCTATCTCTCTCTCTCTCTCTCTATATATATATATATATATATATATATATATGACAAGGTGGCCAACTGCAAAGTAGCCCAGAAAATATAGTAGAGAGGAGGAACTACTTTTTATTGTATAAATTACCTATGATTTTGTTTAAATTACTTGTGGTGCTATAAAAGAAACTGGACGTGATGTCTTGCACAGATATGCATTTTTGAAGACGTTTAACAAAGTTTGCAGATGCTGCTCGTAGATCTTCTGTTGTTATTCTCCTGATAGCGTTTGATAAAGTTCTTCTTTTAGCTGGTCTACAGCGTCAGGATTATTTGCATAAACTTTTTTGTTTTAAAATCCACCAAAGATAAAAATTGCATGATGGCAAGTCTGGGGAACGTGGTAGCCATAACCATTCCCTTATCGTTTTCACTTCCGTAAACATGTCATGAACTCATGACAGTGATCTGTCAGACGTGCGGCATATAACACCATTCCGTAAGGGAAAAGGATTGCATTTCTATTGTGGTGTCCTTTGGTCGTCGAGAGAAAGATTATTTAGACCGTGCTCTTTTTTAGTCGGTCACCCCATATATATATATATATATATATATATATATATATATATATATATATATATATATATATATATAGGTGGGTGTGTTCTTGTGCTAGTAATGTAACGCAATTATGCACAATATAGAAGATAAGCATAAATAGAAATGAACATAATAGTTAAATGAAACAAACAATCCAATAAGAAACAATAAAAAAATATTATTGAAAGATAGTTTCTTAAATTTATGCAAATTAGTTATTCGCTTACATTTTCATTATTAACTATATTATTATATTGTTTTAGCAATTTCTAAATAAAACAATATGTTTTGAAAAGAAGTGCAACAGACTCAAATAGGAACTGAATTTAGAGTTGAAAAGTTATAGTTTAACCGTACACTACTCGATTATTGAGGGATGTTATAGTTTGTTGATTTGTACGAGTATATTCAGGGGTGTTATAGTTTGTTTATTTGTACAAGTATACCAAATTCGAATTAATATTAATATCATTCCGTACAAATTTGTTAGTTGTAAATACCGCATATTACGGCGTAAAAGACGACACTAAAAGTTAAAAATCATCTTTAAAAAACAATATTTCATATGCTACCAAGTGTTTACATCTCTAGCGTAGGCTAAACCAATATAGTTTAGTGATTTAGCAGTCGTTTATAAAACCGATATATGATAAATTTATTGAAATTTGTTCCGATTTTGTACATTGTCTTATCTGACAGTCGCCTTATACATCGGAATATACGGTCATTATAAATCCGCATATGTATTAATTTTTTTTCGATTTTTTTTTCTCATATTCTAATCTTTATTTACAGGTGGGCTGTTTGGTGAGAACGATGAAGACCCCAGCGTAGAGAATACATTCAAATATGCCCTATATAGATTAAACCATGATCGGACTATTTTGGAAAAAACAAAAGTCATCTATGATATCCAGCGGGTACCGCCACACGACGGCTTTTTAGCATCTAAGAAAGGTTAGTAATTCATTATTTATTTTATAGTTGCAGAATATGAGTGATGTTTTATTTATTGTTGATATCAAATACACTTTATTTGAACAGGTTTCAAAAATAACAAATTAATGATATTATTTGGATTCTATGGTCTCTTTTTCCCAGTATAAGTTGTATTATAACAACGTTTCAGCAGATGTAACCTCCGATTACTTCACATCTTGGCTAATAAAGAAATATTCCCGTCGACCTCAGAAATCTCTACAGAATTTAAAATTAGATCTTTAATTAATAGACGGCGGAATTTTTGGTAATTCTATGAATGCAGATTATTAGGATTAAATTTGGCTTTATCTTGTAGGCAACATGATCAAGCAGACACTTCCGGTACATTATTTTTTTTTTATGTGGCCGAAGCGATATGCGAAAAATTACCCCAGATGAGAACAGCGGTCCAAATAAATCAAACAACCAAAACTATTTATCCGCATCTCCAAACTTCACAAAAATACTCGTAAATGTATTTGGAAAGTATCGATGTTATTATATTTGTTATATTTAATCTCATTTTACGATACGCCGTTTGTAACATGGGATATGCGAGAATGTAGTCACGTATAACCGGATTCGCAGTGGTAAACTTCGTCTAAAAACAGTTCAATATGTTTCCAAATTTGTTTCGTATGGGCACTTTTATTTATAGTACACATGAAGCTCTAATCCCGTCGAAGAACTCTCCTCCGGCTGTAGTAAACCTGTAGTACCGTCTAAACAACATATCTAAAGCTGTATTAAGTATTCTTATGTTAGCGAGTAAAGTGCCCACGTAACAGCTCCTCAATTGTCTCATAACCGCACCCACTTAAGTTAACCTTGAGTTTGGGAAATAAAAAGTCACATTTAGCACGGTCTGAATTATAAAAGCACTCTATCGGGCCTCCCCCACTTCTTATCATCCATCACAGATTCCCTGCCTTGTTTGAAGCTCTGATGCCACTCAAAATCTGATGCTTGAGTCATGCAAGATTGTTCAAAAGCAGTCTGAACCTGTCCTACGTCCCTATGGCATTTTACGAAGTTTTATAAAGAAATTATTTTCACACCGTTTTTGTAAAGTGGAGTCGCGGCTAGATTGCATTTCTTTAATTCACCATCTGTGATAATCAGGCTTTAGTAAGGTATACTCAATTTCTTGCTTTCGTTCATTTGAACGTGAAATACTCCATTGTCACGAGTTTACGGCATATTTAAATGTCTGAAAACTTATCGGATGCACCCCGTACTTGCTGAGTAAATGAACGCAACATAGCATGTGGCGATCCCCTACCAGCGTCCTCAGTGACCGCAAGTGCGTGAATGTTTAAAGCCAAATAGCTACCGAACCGTGATAGGACCAGACAATTTATACGTATGTGAGTTCTTACCAACACTGCGGAAAGCGAATCTAAACTTCGCCGTAATGGCAACCAGAATGTTTCAGTTTATATATATATATATAATTACATTACACGATCACATCAGCAACGAAGATATCTGAAAGCGCTAGAGCATTGCACCGATAAAAGACAAAATGTAAATATGGGGATGTTTTTTTTTTTACATATGATAAAGGTCAACAATAACACCGTCACAATACTCGCCCGAAAGTGACCCGAATGTAAACTACTGTTCTTCACCCGAATGTAAACTACTGATCTTCACCCGAATGTAAACTACTGTTCTTCACCCGAATGTAAACGACTGTTCTTCACCCGAATGTAAACTACTGTTCTTCACCCGAATGTAAACTACTGTTCTTCACCCGAATGTAAACTACTGTTCTTCACCCGAATGTAAACTACTGTTCTTCACCCGAATGTAAACTACTGTTCTTCACCCGAATGTAAACTACTGTTCTTCACCCGAATGTAAACTACTGGTCTTCAATATGATTAATCCTGTGCTCGTGTCGATTATGACAAAACATTTAAATCCATGCTGTTGCTTTGCTTTATGTATTGAAAAACGACACAAGAAGCAGCACTATTTTTTGTTTTATTCAACTTCAGCCGAATTTGTCTAAAGCGAACGTGCATGGAACTAACACTTGATCTTTTTTATAAGTTACGGTAGTATTTGAATGTTCCATTAAAGTCTTTTTTACATCTAGAGTGTTCAGTTAGCCAGGAAGAACGTGAATTTTCCCCTTATTGACCAGTTTAATACGTTTTAGCATGATGGTCTTACTGGATTCTACGTAAAAAAAAAATATCTAGTCTGACGGAGTATCGGGTTTAGTGTTATTACACCAGGAAACATCGCTGAGAGAAGGATACTCGTAACCAGACCACTGATGCGTATATAGCAAAGACGGGGATGTGACGTCACATCTGAGGTAAAGAAAAAAAACGGAGTAAAAAGAAATCAGGGAGCGACCAGAGGGCATGTAAGAACAAATTAATGCTGAAGGAACTTGTAAACAAGATGCAAACCGAACTTCGTTTACAAAAAAAAAAAAAAATAGTTGGGCAAATGTTTCCTTGGGGGCAGATATAGCAGTAGAAAAAGGAGAGATTTATATTTAAAAAAAAAAACAAAAAAAAACCTTGTAGCGGGACAGTGCGGTGAAAACAGACTGTTGTGAGAGGTTTTAAACCCCCGTAGCGAACGAACGAGCAAACTTGTCGAGGCGGGAGTTGAAAAGCATGTGTTCGGTGCGGTAGACATTTGTTTGATACATGGTGGTCTAAGTGACTTGTAAAACCAAGATGTAAGCATTTTTTTATTTAAAAGTACCATTAATAATCGCCTTTTATTTGAAATGAAAAGAACTGGACTCGAATTTAATTTCGGTTTTTGTTCTTTGCTGACTTTATCTACATGCAGTGTGTTGACCGTTTAAATATAGAGACCGTGTTACAGATTAAACGATTTAACTCCTCATATAAGCTTATGTAGAGTAGACATATTCAGGTGCGTTTATTTTACTTCAAACACTTTGTTTTGAATATTTTGGGAAACTTTACTTGTTAGAGGAAGTATCGTCATGCTGAATTATCCTGAACAACTCATGCATAGGGAGACCTTAAACCCTCAAGGAAAATGACAGTTAGGCAATCACGTTCTTCCTAATAGGCAATAAATGTTTATACAATAAGCGTTGAAGTTTTTCCCAGTAGATGTTGAAGTATTTTTTCAATACGCATTCAAGTACCATCCAATAAGCGTTCATGTTCTCTCCAGTCGGCATTGAAGTTCTCTCCAGTAGGCATTGAAGTTCTCTCCAGTAGGCATTGAAGTTCTCTCCAGTAGGCATTGAAGTTCTCTCCAGTAGGCATTGAAGTTCTTTCCAGTAGGCATTGAAGTTCTTTCCAGTAGGCATTGAAGTTCTTTCCAGTAGGCATTGAAGTTCTTTCCAGTAGGCATTGAAGTTCTTTCCTGTAGGCATTGAAGTTCTTTCCAGTAGGCATTGAAGTTCTTTCCTGTAGGCATTGGAATTCTTTCCAGTAGGCATTAAGGTTCTTTCCAATAGACATTCAAGTTCAATTCAGTAGGGATTCATGTTCTTTCCAGTAGCCAATCAAGTTCTCCCC
>NC_136501.1:104077415-104204915 GCF_053919585.1 Euprymna scolopes | reverse complement strand
AGAACTTTTTTTAATTAAAAACAGAAAACTGTACTTTTGGCCCTATCAACGTATGAAAAATGGCGCCTTAGGCGCCCATGCACAGCTATCGTTCATCGCTGTCAAATGGGCATTGATTAATGCAATTATGAACAAACATAAATTCTGAAGAGCAGAAGGGCGCTCCTATTAATGCAACCATGACCTTTTTCGTAGCTAATAAACTTATTAAGTAAAACAAAACAGGATACTCTACTTTAAACCGACTCTGAAACATTTGTCTTAAAACCGATACTAAACGTAATTTCAGATAAATGTATTTCAGTCATTCATATCTTATTTATCAATGATTCTATTTTTATAAAATTTAATCAATCTGTTGCTAGTAAAAAAAATCTTTCAGGAAAAATAGCTACGAACAGGAAATTTACCTGAAGGTTGCCAACATTATATAATATTTCTGTGGCACTAATGATTCAATCGTGGTACACCAAGTCCGTTTGGCATTTAGCTGACGGTACGTCTCTGTGTGGAGAGAGAGGAGAGAAGAATGATGTCTGCTAATTTTAAGTCAATGTTCATAATTACGACACCTCATCTCTTTCGGTGATTTCTAAAATAAAAGTAGAAATGTACTCTTTATATTTTCGTCACATCTCTTGACCTCGTCGGCTAATCTGGAAGAAAAACCCATAACAACAACCCCAGGCGCACCCATGCTCTTTACCTATCCTTAGAAGGAGGATAGAAACTCCTCCATCGATTCATATTACATAGATAGCTGCCACTCGTCGCTCTTTATTTGTCGGACTTGGAACTAGAACTCAACTCTTAACCCTTAACTGCCTTAAACATCGTCATGTGCGTTTCCTCGTTTTTATAGGTGTGTATGAGGCTATAATTACCGTTAATCTGCTCTCACCCAAAATACACTGACCTGTCTCGCAACGCAGATGGACGATCTGAAAACGGAAATCCTTGGTTTGATCTAAGTCATTGAGAACGTTTATTGATCCATTTGCACTCTTTGTCATAAACAATTTGCGTTCGATTCAGTTCCGCGTTATTCATGACATAGACTCCATACATCAGAGTCATCGCAACCTCCCTAAAATACAGCACACTGTAACACTAATAGAATGACCTTTCTTTTAAAAGTTGAACATAAAATATTTATTAGCAATATATACATAGTAAGGTAATATAAATAGGAGTAATATTATACTTCCTCCTTCAAAAATACAGATATGAAAAATTTATATTTATTAAACGCACAGCAATATGTTAGTAAAATCAATAATAGTGTTTCTTCTACAGAGAAAAACGAAATTTTCTTTAATAATAAAAGAAGCAGAGTTTTTCTAAAACTAATGGCTGCAACTTCCTCAACTCTAAAAATGAAGAACTACGAGGACATAAATGTTTCCATTATAACGTGCGACTTTTTGTTCTGCAGAATTTATTTTTCTAGAGTCTTTGTCAGCGACGTACAAGGGGTATGCATAGGCGTGTGAAAAGAGCTTTTTTCATACGAGGGTTGTTCAAAAACTAGGAGTATACTTCCCATTCGTTTAACACAGAAAGTTGAATGCAGAAATGGTGGCACGAGCGGTTCTTGAATTTGAAAGTGTTTTTCTACATAATTTAAATATGCGTCTTTATTCTTGTAACAATCCTAAGAAAAATACATTAAATAAAATAGTGTAGTTGCTTCTTCAGAAAGAAACAAAGTCTCTTTTAATAATACAACTAATATAACACTGCTCTACATACAAGTTCAAACAGATTTTAGACTCTATTAATAAAATAGTATTATATTCTCTTGCAAAATGTGACAAACAATAAATCTTTATCAGAATGTTTGTGTGTGATCTTTAATATAAACATGTATGTATGTACACGTGTATTTATGTGACTGTGTATATGCACGTATTTATGTGGGTATGTATGTGTTTATGTGTAGTAAGAGATCACACTTGATGACATTTTTTTCATCTCTCTATCTATCTATATATCTATCTATACATAGATGCGTGTGCATTTTATGTATATATATATGCACATGCATGCATGGTAAGT
The DNA here is from genome assembly GCF_053919585.1 of Euprymna scolopes. NCBI lineage: Eukaryota > Metazoa > Mollusca > Cephalopoda > Sepiida > Sepiolidae > Euprymna > Euprymna scolopes. The sequence continues at coordinate 104,202,857 of NC_136501.1, read as the reverse complement.
ATATACAGTGTGACCCCCTCCCCCCAAAATGTGGTCCCAACTCATAGTAGGCCCCGTTTCTTTGTGTTTTGTCCGAATGAAATGAAACTTTGGTAATAACTAGTTTATTATAGACAAAACATCACATCAAAACACTAGTGTCTTTGGCCTTTTTTTCTCCGTTGATTGTAAAATACCAAGAAAAACAATTGAATGCCCTCTGTTATTTTTGTGGTCATATATATATATATATATATATATATATATATATATATATATATAGTAGAAGACTGGTATACGGTGGCCCCGGGATTCGGGTTACGATGTAAAATACGATGGTTTTTTTTTCCGTCTGAATGTGGAATTCATCATGTTTTTTTTTATTATATACAGATAAAGATATATACTGTATGGCATTTTTTTACTAATTTTGAATATGTAATGTATAAAATTCTGCTAGGCCCCGCTATACGGTGATTTCACATTACCTTCCAACCCAGGAATATATTAATGATGTATTCCGGAGTTCCACTGTACGCACGCACATACACACACAAACAAACACATATATGTATATATAAACATATATAAATATTATATGTATATGTATCTATATATATTGATATATACTATAGTCATCCAGAAAGAGTGCTGTTCCGTTGTATCTATTATCAGTGCGGCTAGAATAGCATGTTTCCCTAGCTGTGGATTGAACCTTCAACAATTGCGTTGATATTCGGCAGTTCGAACCACTAGGTGATGGATCGGTGCTAGTAAACGACCTTGCCAAATGTTCATGAAATAAACCCTTGCCAATCACCAGATATGAAACTTTACGTAGGATCTAATCTGACGAGTTAGCCCAACTTTAATAATTATGCATGGGGTTAGATAAAAAGAAAAAAGTTACTTGGCAAACGACTAGATTTTCGTTCGCTTTTCTTGAAAGACGCATCTGTTTTGAACAGCAACAAACAAAAACGAACACAGAATTAATGCACTTCACCATTAGATTGCTGCCTTAAACCGTTCTTCTACAGTATCTTATGTAAAAAGGAAAAATAACGTTTGGCTTTGCACAAGAGGAATCTAATTAATTGCACGAAGCTTACTCTTACGTCTCTACTGATAACAGATATGTTAAAAAGAATTGAAGTACAAGTATCTAGCGGTACAAAAAATAATTAAAAATTGCTAAGGCAAAGGAGAAAGATAAGTAATATCTACGTTGCACTAAGATATCATTTCTGCACTAGTAATATATACTTAGGTTTCAACGCCAAACACAACGGGCGACCAAATCTCGAATGCGGGTAAATTAATTCCCATGTGAATAAATGATTTTTTTTTGTAAATCTATGTTCCAAGTCAGATAATATGTGTCGATATGTTGTTGATTGGATTTTTTCTTGTACGATGGCACTCCGAGAAATATAGATATTTAGGCTTTTAACTGAAACAGGTATAGAGCTTTGAAGGCGGGAGTGCTACCATGAAAACGAGCGACATAATTTACTCTAGAAATATATATATATAAATATATATATATATATATATATATATATATATAGAGAGAGAGATTAGCAGAGACCATATCCAATCGGCTTCAAGTAACCGCTAAAAATATCGTTGAATTTAATCATTTTTTTAATGTCTGTAACGTCGGTCACAGTGATCTAATCGTTATACGATAATCTATGCATAAGACCTAAATTGACCGCCTTATTCAATTGAAAGTGCTCAACGATAAGAAACTAGTTTCTTAAAGGGGCTGACATAATAATATTATAATAATATTAATTATTATTATAATATATATATATAATTTAAGCCCGGGTGTTTGGAAGTTTTTTTTTGGGGGGGGAATAGTACTGCGAAGGAGGAAAAGAACGGTGGAAAAAAACTGACGTCTTTGCTGTTACGATCACCGCCAAACCGGAAGTAACGTAGGTTTAAATTAAGGCTAGACAATCGAAAGGAGGGATGACTTTCAATAATATCGGCGAAAAAAGCCACACCCTGTAGAAAAGTATTCAGTTGTAGGTGAAAATATTCTTGTTTTTAGCCAAATTTTGGATATAAGTCGTCTGAAAGGTCGAATCTCAAAACGATACTGATCTTGATAAAATCCGTCGGCTCTGTCGAAAGTTGTAGGCAGATATGCAAACATACTTACGTACACATATACATACATACATTTATATATTGGTAACTAAAAAAATTCAACCCAAACCGATTAAAAAGCTTGCCCCATCTCTGAATACTTTTATGTAAAATTTCCAATATTTAGACAAGAAATTGTCTGAGTAATTTGGTAGAGACCGAAGAGGTTAAGTTTTTTTATTAAATTGATTCCTATTATGGCCCCTTCACATTTACTCTTTTGGGCGCAAATCAAATTAATATGTTAGATCCATGTCCAAGTAACCTATATCTAAAATATCAAGTAGTTTGATCCAAAATTGTCAAAGGGGTTTGGTAGAGTACTGAAAGGTCAAACCGTTGAAATTTTATCCTTTAACAGCCAAATTTCCGGACGAAAACAGATCACAAAGATTTTCCCAAATCTCAGTAGGTCTTGAAGGACAACGTAAACAAGTTCTTGGTGAACTGTTCCCCTTAAGTAATCCGATTTATCAAATTTCCACTAGCAATTACTAAGACATTGCCCAATTGGCCACTGTACCCACATTAATCCTTGTCCTTAAATGGCATTTGGCATTGATAAGTATTGACTCCTTTTGTAAAAAAAAAGTGATTCATTTTTGGAGAATGGGGAGAATTCTACCTTAGTATGTATCAAAAATGAATTCATATATATATATATATATATATATATATATATATATATATATATATATATAAGCTTCGGATATTCAAAAGTAGGAATTAACCTCATCCAGCAAAATACATATATATATATATATAAATATATATATATATATATATATATATATATATATATATATATATATATATATATATATACACGTGTGTGTGCTCAGGACGACTGTAAACAAATGCCAAGATAAGCGGGGAGCACACACAACGCTTAGAATTCCTAAATAATCACACATCTCGTATTAATCAGACTTAATGTTGCTTAACTTCCATAATTTGGCGAGAGCCGGTGAGTCTAATTGATTTTGCTGTGCTTCTACAGAAGGAAGAATCGAACAAAAAAAAAAAAAAAGAAATTGGCCGCCTATTCTTAGATTAACAGGATGCCCCAATTGCTTGTTGAAAAAAAGTGGCACCGCATTGTTTCCTTTGTTAAAATACAATCATGGTGTGTTTTCCAATCTAAGAGTCTTCTTAGACAAATGTACAAATAGATTCCCTATGTTCCAGGACAAATTACGTGCTCTTGGCCTTTCCATCTACGCTATTTTCTTACCCTATATATTTAATATTTTTATTTTTCTTATTTCTTGTTCTCAGTTTATTTTTTCAGCTAAATTAATTTCTTTCTTGCTTGCGTGTTATATTTCCTACGTGCGTTCGTATTACTATGCGAGATCCTGGATATGACTTTAAACTATATCCGATGGTGAGGCCCCGGCTTGCGGGCTTTGAGGAGTGTGGAGCAACCCCCTTAATTGCTATTGCTCCCAGGTCCACTCTGACCCGGAGTGGTAGTACCTGTTTGGATCCCAACTATGGGTTAAAAAGAAACCGACTTGAAAAAAACAAATATATTCTATCAAAAACTTTTCTTCAAAATCACTGGATTCAGCATTAAATAACCTGAAAAGGGTTGATGAGCGGTACAACAAAAACAATAAAATAACAAACCACCCAACCATTACTATGCGAGACTTCATTGGCCGAATACGCCTTAGGTTATAATGTAATATTTTCATCTATAGACGCGTAAGATAAATTGCATTTGTTTTATTCTGACGCTAAAGTTTTGACTACTTTACTTCTGATAACCCCAAAACACATCTCATACAGAAGGTTGTTCTTTTTCTTCTCAAATCTAAAACTAGACTCTGTTTCGAGCACCGTTGTCATATATGAACTGGTGAATTTATGGACCGTTTGAGAGGTGTTGATGAAGTTAAGAAACACATCTGTAATTTATGCATCCTCACCGCTAGACATAGTATTCCACTAAATAAATCAAGCAAAATAGAAATAATGAAAGATGTGTAATCAGTAATACTTAAAAAAAAAATGTCGATTTAGCGATATTTGAAAAATAATTATCAATTTACTTTAGCGTTTTTGGCATTGCACACGGCATTTAAATCGCGTATATATCCGAAAACAGGACTTCTTTCCTATACTTTGTCTCATTTGCGACTGAGTCTACAACGCGTGGGTCACAAGTGTTTACACATAAACGCGTTGCATTACGTTAAGTTTTATTAGCGAGTATCTGCAATAGTATATCATGCACGTATCTACAGTCATCTTATTATATCCGTCCATTTTCTTTGTACTTCCGTAATACCGTGTTTATTAATTATTTTAGTGTCGTTTTATCATTTCTTACTAGCGCGTGGCGGCGTTTACCGGTCGCAAAATAGTCTTAAATATGGCCAGATTCTGAATATATTAGTATAGAGTCCTGATGTCAAAGATAAAAAAGTATTCGGGGGCCATCAGCTAGAATCGAAACCGTAAGCAAAACTGTAGCATTCAAAGCTGGCGATCTTAACACTACACCAACGTGACACGAATGTGACTTGATTATAATTTTGCCACATTTTTGACCCCATTAAACACTATTGTAACCGGCTACAGACCCATAAAAGAACGGTCCTTAAAAAATCTTATCATCTTGGCACCGCTCTACAACTTTTAGTCTCGGAGGCGATAGAGTTTGAAAGTCTGAAGACTGAGAGACAGACGAACAGACACACAGGCATATAGCGTTTTATAGATGAGATAATTTTTACTTTCATTGTGTCGGTTTCCTTTCTCTCCTATTTAATTTCATTTCTATTCCTCGTTTCTCATTTCTCTTTTTTTTATACATAAAGAAGATAAACATATCTATATCGTCAAGGGTGTGGGGTTCTAGTTGTTGAAAATTATAATATAAATATATATCGGAGGTATACTCCATCCTCAGCATGTTGTTTTCTTTTTTTCTTTTCTTCTTCATTGCTATATTGTAAAGTTTTAGAAAGGAAAGTCTGTTTGTAAAACCTGCGCGTTATATCTCACTAGTTGTAGTTATAAATGCTAGAATTGCGCGTAGCAAACGCGAGAATAACGTCAAGGGTGTGGGTTTTGTATAGAAACGTTGATGTTATTTGAACAAAGTAAAATACATATCAAGGAAAATAAACAAATATTTTATTTGTTTGAAATTGTTAATATAAATATATTTCGGAGATATACTCCATCCCCAGTATCTTGTTTTCCTTCTTTTTTTTTTGTCATTTCTTCTTCTTTGCCATGTTGTAAACATGGAGAAAGAAAAGTGTGTTTGTAAAGAACAGCGCGTTGTATCTCAGCGGTTGCATTTTTAAAAGTTGGACTGTGCGTAGGCAATGCGAGAATTACGTCAAAGGTGTGAGTTCCATAGAGAAACGTTCAGAGATATATATGTTAAAATAGACGGAATACAACGTAGGATGTTGATGAATGAAGAGATGAAAATATTATATTTCTCTTAGTCTTGCTTTCGTTTTTGTCTATTCCAATCTCTCCAAATCATATCATTATTCAAAATGCAACTGGAATAATCGATATTCACATGTGTCAAAATACTGCCTGTTCTCATTTAAAATCTTCGTATTCTAATAGATTTTGCAGACATATCGCTAAACTAGAACGAGGCGCATATTTTATGTAAATAAGAAAGTACATTAACATTTTATGATTTGTGATCACGATATTGGGCCGATGCAATTTCTTGGTTATTTATTCGAAACTATTTTACTCCAATAAAACGATTAGATGCACATAAACGAGTAAAGTCTAATTGATGCAGTTTCCGCCAATAAAACGTGCATATTTTTCAATGCCGACGTTGAACGATTGTATCATTATTGCTTTCATGGGCGATAGATGCTAATAGGCTGCAACCTGATACAGGATTGTGACTTGTTTCTGTATATTTCTCACATAGACTACATGTTTTAACTGCGCTATTTGCTCGTGATGCGATGCATTCTTATTAATATCTCCGAGATCGTTATCATTCCTTATTAAGGCTTTCTTTAAAATAACGCTTTATCCTTCATCAAGCTATCATTTTTCATCATCACTTGTACAACTTACACTGGTATAGCACCATATCCGATCTTTAAAGACATTATTTTTCATAACGTGTACAACTTAGACTGTTATAGCACCATATCCGCTCTTTTAAGACATTATTTTTCATCATAACTTGTACAACCTAGACTGTTATAGCACCATACCCGCTCTTTAAATACATTATTTTTCATCATAACTTGCACAACTTAGACTGTTATAGCACAATATCCGCTCTTTAAAGGCATTATTTTTCATCATAACTTGTACAACCTAAACTGTTATAGCACCATATCCGCTCTTTAAATACATTATTTTTCATCATAACTTGTACAACCTAGACTGTTATAGCACCATATCCGCTCTTTCAAGGCATTATTTTTCATCGTAACTTGTACAACATAGACTGTTATAGCACCATATCCGCTCTTTAAAGACATTATTTTTCATCATAACTGGTACAACTTAGACTGTTATAGCACCATATCCGCTCTTTAAAGACATTATTTTTCATCATAACTTCTGCAACTTGGTCTTATATAGCACCATACAGTATCTTTAAAAACATTGTCTTCTATAAGCATGCTTTGTAACTCATCAATTTCTTCTCAATCATCACTATAATTTTATGAGTATCCGGCAGGCATTTTCGTCGTCCAATCAGTATATGGATAGTTTGATTTATAAGCGAGATTAGTTTTTTCTAATTTTACATTATCATCCATAATCCCTCATTAATAGTTTCCTCTTCTCGCTTAACAAATCACGATTATCCCTAAGTCTTTGTGAATATCCATATCTTCTTCATCATATCATTTTTCTTAATCACAGGAAGCCGTCGGATTTCACCCGGTACTAATAAACGCTTAAATATTATATTTAAATTCATGCAGATTTGGCATTTAACAGCGAGGGAGTTATCCTGGCTTTGCCTGGTCGTAAAATACGCTTAAATATGATATTTAAATTTTTATAGAGTCTGTATATATTATTATAGTGCTTTAAAAACAAGTGAAGCTGGTAACGTTACCACTGTAGCAATAAAATATAGTGTCATCAAGGCAATTCTATATTGTTTATAGTATTCTACTCAATAAATGTTCATTAAAAAAGACGAATGACAACAGGCCAAAACGAAACCAAACCACATAGCTCTCAGGGATATTCGTTACTATATTAGCTATGTTCGCATGCCTACCAACATTTAAAAAAATACGTAGATTAACGTATGAATGTATATTCGTACACGCAAAATATCGCATTAATTTATAACACATAATTTAGAAGTGGATATCACCTAATCGCAGAGGTTTGTATTAACAGGTTTGAATAATTCTTAAAACAAGATTGGTTTTATCATTGTCTAAATAAAAAAAAGAGTCGTATAAAAAGAGTGGTGATAATTATAGTCCTAATAATAATCCTTAAAACTAAACACAACAGAAAAATAATATTATAAATAACACTAACAAGATAATGATTAATCAGTTAGAATAATCTATTTGTATTCAGAGCGCGTATAAAGAAAATTATTTGTTTAATTGTACGGAAAATGTTAAAGCTTAAAATGAAGTTTATATAAACAAACGTAAGCATAAACAGAAAATTAGTAACGCAATGTTACTGGAAATCTGAGAGGTCTGTGAAAATTAATTTTATAAAATACTAGACAACCCTGACCCGTGGGGTCAGTGTGTTATATTAGCTATCGATTTCATGTATGAGCGTAACACTTGTGACGTAAAGGAAATAGTTTGTTTTAACATAACAGAAAAATTTCTATGAAAGTATATTAAAATGAAAAAAGAATATAGATAGTTTTTTTATGAGTCGTTCTGTTTATTATAATTGATTATTTTTTAAAAAATTACAGTTACTGAATTATAAGTGGTTGGCCATACTTATAGGTAAATGTGCACTGAACAGATACCATACTACTTATTATAGTTAAATTCAAATTTTTATATATCTGCTTTTTTTACATCTTTCATTTCTATTTTACGTTTAAGTTATTTTAAACCCTACTCTTCCCATATTAAGTAATAATTTCGAAATAATAAATTTCTGCGTCCCAATTGTTCTTTTTTTTCGCGTTTAAATTATCCAAATAAACAATTGCTAATGCGGTCTGTTTTTTTTTACATCGGGCATTGCTGTATTACGTTTAATTTATTTTAACCCCCACTCTTCCCATGTAAAATAATAATTTAGAAATAATAACGTTAATATTTTAGCGCGCAGGTCACGCATATGTGCAACCGGATGTCGTAAACCGGAAAGTGGGTTTCATTCATCGTTACAAGGTCATTTGAGTTTTATAATTATATAGATTACGCTAAAAATCGCCATATTGTTTTCATTTTTTGTTTGATTATATCGCTTTTACCCGATGAAAATGTGGCAGGCATTTTCTTCATCCAATCATCACGTGGATAGAGTTTGATTTATTAGCGAGATTAGTGTTTTTTGCATTGAAAGTTGGAATATTCCACTTTTAATCTAACGGATAATCAGAATGATAACGGTCGAAGCGAATCACTGTATTAATATATAGTTAGATTCAATTAGATAGATAATAAAATAGTAATAGTTAGTCCGTGCGTGACGATATAAAAGAAGTACAGATGCAATTTTTGAGAGCAAAACTTTTTAAAACAATATGTGGAAAATTTTTCGGTAAATCTACAGAAGAGTTAAATAACCAAATATCCTTCCCTAAGCATGTTAACAATAGATTTCTAAATAAAAAAATGTTCGTGCGGCATTTTCTAAGCATAACCAACGGAATAATAATAATAATAATAATAATAATAATAATAATAATAATAACAAATTATAGCAACTTACATTAATACAGTTATAATAAACAAATTTCGCTATAAAAATAAACAAAAAACTATTTGAAATGTTTATTTATACTAAAAGATAAATATTTTTAAGAAAAAAAAAACACATCTTATTAGCTTTCTTCAATTTCAAAATTGAGCAATAAAAGATTTAGAATATGTTAATATCGATTATATACAGTACTTTCCAAGTAAGAAATTTTTCATTTACTCTTACGTGACATAATGGAGACTGTTTCTTTGTATTTAAGAAAAATAACATTGTTACTTTTTACAATTTTTGAAATATTCCTTTTGCAATTAAATACAATTGGTTAACTTCCGGTTGTGTTTTCTGATTTATTCTTGGACATCATACGATAAGGTGCATTTAGGATAAAGGCGATTTTTACGTTGGTCATATTATCGATCTACTTGTCTCTTTTGTGTACTATGTAATTTGTTCTTTGCAATCTGACTGGTTACCAATCGAAATTATAGGTCACGTGTTCGTGTTTGTATTCGCTTAATATTTTCCGCACTATTTCCGTTTAATTTCCCTTCGACTAATTTGTTTTTTGAAAGTAAATTTATTTTACTTTATCTCATTTATTATCTGGTTTTCCTTTTTTAAAGAACGTTTACGTCTATCCGTTTCCGAGTGACTGGTTTGTCATTATTATTTATTACCGTGTATTGTTATTTCAAACTGGGCACACTCGACAATGAAAACAAAACGCGGAGTTAATCCTATTAAATAGTAAATCGGCATTTCCATCGCATGCCTACATTTATTATCTACGAACAGCATCACACCAAAGCAAAGGGGAATGATAATCTACTAAGAAAATCGATTTCATAAATATCTAATCTACGAGAAGTCTGAGAAAAGGTCAGTACAAAGAACTGAGGAGTTAGCAGTTCCGATCGAGTTTGCTCGGGCACTATGAACTGTACATAACTGTATGTGCATATGTATATATTAAAAAGGGTGAATATGTACGGCAATGCCTTTCTATATAATAAGCTTCCTTAACTACCATGGAGAAAAATTGGTGAAGATCGCAGAGGTAAAACTTTATTTAAAGTTTGATCCAAATTTTGACCCCATAACATTTGTTTGGGGTTCAAATTAAATTAAAATGTTTGAGCGCTGTCCAAGTTACCTGCATCTGACATTTCAAGTTCTTCGACCCAAAATTGGCGGAGTAGTTTGGTAGTGTCTGCAAACGTCAACTCTGTAAACTTTCATCTGTACCAGCCAAATTTTTGCCCAAAAACTGATTAAAACGTTGCTGTATTTCTGGATCCTTTTTATGTAACACTTCAAATGTTTAGACCGAAAATTGGCTGAATATTTTGAACTTGGCCTTTTAGGAGAAAAATTCTCAGTAAAATAAAATAAATAAAAAGCGAACACTATGTCTGAATACACTTTATGTAAAATTTCAAGTACTTTGATCCAAAGATGGCGGAGTAATTTAGTGGAGACACCAGAGATCATTTTTTCAAAGTTTTACTATAATTATAACCCTTTAAAATTAATTGTTCTGAGCTCAAATAAATTATAAAGTAAGATCCATGTCCACGTAACCTATATCTAAAAGTTCAAGTGCTTAGACCCTAAATTCGCAGAGGGGTTTAGTAGAATTCTCAAAAGGCAAATCGCTGAACTTTGACCTCTTAACAGCCAAATTTCTAGCCGAAACCTGATTAAAAAGATTTTCCCAAATTTCAATACCCGTTATGTAAAATCTCGAGTAATTTGTTAGGGGAGTGTATACAGACAGACACACACCGGAATTTTCATTGTTATAGACGTATAGAGTACATGATTAGCTAAAAATAAATCACATCCCTGAGCCAAAATTCAATTCTTTAAACAATAAGTCTGGTATCAAAAGTAAAAGTTATCCTCATATTTTGATAAATTCGTCAAAACAAATTTGATGGTGCTAATGTCGAATTACACGTGAATATCGCAAATGAGCCATATAAAATTCTAAATATATCTAATAAATATAGTTATGTGTATGCGCGCGCGTGTGTAATCGGCTTTAACATTTAGAAATGTGCTTCTCTACATCACAAGCAGCCCGCCAGGCATAACTCAGTGTGAAAATTCCGGGCATTATATATGGATTAATGCAGATTTTCGTATTTATTATTATATTATATTCGATCAGATATATAGTAATGATTTCAAAAGTTGGAAAAATGATTCGAGCCCCATATATATATATATATATATATATATATATATATATATATATATATATATATATATATATATATATATGTGTGTGTGTGTGTGTGTGCCAAGTAAGATGCGCAGAATATTCTGCACATATATATGAGATATGTACATTAATATATATTAATATACATTCATATATATATATATATATATATATATATATATATATATATACACACATTTATATACCTATATAGTTATTTTTATACATTCATTCATATATATATATATACTGAAACATATATATGAATTAATATATCTATACTAATATAAATTTATATATATATATATAAATATATATATATATATATATATATATATATATATATATATATATATATATGCATGCATGCTAGTCCTCGCGCGAAAGAGCAGGACACAAAATGTTTTAAATCATAATACTAGAATAACAATAACAAAACCTTTCGCTGGCGAGGACTACTATTGACCGTAACCAGTTATACATTCCTTTTGAAATTTTCATCTCTTTTTTTGTCGTTATGTGCTGAATATTTGTTAATGAAACCTATATGAAACATGTTCCTTATTAAATTTTAAAGATGTTCTATTCTAAAGAAGTTTTTAACAATTTAATCTAAAGAAAGTTATTTTAAAGTTTTTGTCAAAAAAATTCAGATTTTCTTATTATTGAGACCTGTATTACAAAACGGGGTTTGCAAAAATGAGGTGTGGCATGAGGAGAAATACAAACTGAAATAGAGAGAAGGAGGATTTTAAAATATAATCTTAAAAAGATAAGATACAAGTAAGAAAAGCATTTCATCTAAGGCATGAATATCGTTGACAATTTTTTTTACTATAGGCTTTAAATATAAAGGTACAAAATTCAATTTGAAATTTTATTATCTTCAAAGTGCACTTAGAAATTTTCCAAAGTAAGGTATAAAAATTTAATTTACATTGATTCAAAAAATTACCTTAGTTTTATTTTATGTAATGTACATTTTGTTGCAATTTAAAAACATTATCTTTCATCTAGCAATTAATGATATAGATATAACATTTTCAATTATCTTTTTAAAGTGCAACAGAATGTACATTATATAAAATAAATCCAAGTTAATTTTTTTGATTCAATTTAAATTAATTTTTTATAACTTACTTTCTAAAATTTATAAAAGTGCACCTTGAAGACGAATAAATCTCAATTTGAATCTTGTACCTTTATTTTTAAAGTCTAAGTAACAATTTTTATGCCTTAGATGAAATGTTTTTCTTACTTTTATACTGATACATATACACATATCAATATATATATATATATATATATATATATATATATATATATATATATATATATATATATCTAAGGGTTTGCAAAATAGAGTAAATTCAGTTCTATGAGAAGATACTTCTCGGGATAATGTAAAGCTCAAGAAATTCACACGAAAACAATACTAAGATTCGAAAAAGAAATCACACAACTATATATTTTGAGTTTGGGGAGATTAGTGTATTCTTCTTGACTGAAACGAAACATCCAAGAATCCCAAAAATAAATATCAAAATAGAATGAAAGCACCCCTACTCTTATTTCAGAAGAGCTGCCCCCCTCCTCACACATACACATTAGTAACGACCTTGGATCACAGTCACCTTCCTAGGGAAGCAAATAACTTCATAATACTATAAAACAGTACACACATTCTCAAACCAATAAGAGAAAACACACACACACTACCCTAAAGGAAAGGAAAAAAAGCACAAGCAGAAAGAGAGAATGAGAGAGAGAAACACAACACAGGAGTGACCACAGCCAAGGTCGGCGGCCTCGACACACCCCAAAAAAAGATTAATAAAAATTGAACATTCCTGTGAATAGTACACGCTTCCACACCTTGGAAACACTTCAAATGAACTACGAAAATGTTCTTTTTACATCTCTTACATTTGAAAATAATTTCTGACGTGGACGCTTCACAGAACTTCTGAAATGCGTTAAAAACGATTTCAATTATTTAAAAACATTACAATGATCAAAACATAATTCTCAATGAAAACCGAAGACACGGAATAATAAAACAATGTTAAAAAATACACATTGTTCGTGACTACCCCCTTATTTATATATATATATATATATATATATATATATGCGTAAATATATGCATATTATTCTATATGTATATCCGTAAGTATGTATTTATATGCATACATCTATAAAAAAATGTAAATATTTCAACACACACACACATATATATATATGTATATATATATATATATATATATATATATATATATATATAATACACGCGGAAAAAAATAAGAAACAAGATCTGCTGCAAAAACACAAATTAACAATGAGTTTGAGGTCAATGTAAACTTACTTGATAAACGTGTTCTTATATACTACGACGCTTTAGCTGGTAGATGCACATTATCTTATTGTCTAACTAGCAAACACAGTACTACAAAAATATAGAAACACTTAATAATATCGATTCTATTCAATAACTTATAGAATTCGCATGAAACTGAAAATGTTCATGAATTTTATATACCTATCTTAAGGTTATTATATATATATATATATATATATATATATATATATATATATATATAAGGTCATGGAATAGTTGTTATAAAGCTGTATATTTTAGACAAGAACCCTCTTTAAAAGTTTAAGTTTTTCAAATAATGTATCAGAATAATGTTCAGTATTATTGAACGAACAAAAAATTACATACGATTTTAACTTTCTTTTTGAACGATTTATAACTTCCGGGTAAGAAAGTGGTTTCCAAGAGTCCGGAAATTAACAGGTTGAACAGCCAAGCAGCTGCAATTTGCCGTTTAAAATCTTTAAACACATGTCCAGTTCATTCTGTCGTAATGGCATTGAAGTGGTTGTCTACGATTGGAGAGTTTTATCCCCCCCCTTTTGCGAAAAATTCTTACAATTTTCGAATTCTCTCGACGAACGGAACATTTTCTGCTTTTGGCATTCTTCGTCGATTCTCCGAGTCTAGATTTGGCAAACACTTTCCATTTAAATAACCTTAAGTCCTTTAGTATCTACACGTTTCGCGGAGTAGATTTACCGTTTATTCATCATCGTCGATTCATATAAAAATAAGACTCGTCGAGTCGACCACCAGTCCGCGTTATTGATCTGGATCCATTGCTTGTATTTATTTTACTAACATTACAGTCGAATAATTTCGATAACTCATATCGTTTCAGATGATGAAATCGGATTCAGAGACTTCGAATACTGTCGTATAATAGGCAACTTGCTATTTTTTTCACATGATATTCACCACTTATGAAGGCCCGGAAGCCACTCGGGCATAAGAGTCATTGCGTGTACAGTAATTAATCGGATAGTATCGTAGTAATCGTTAGTAATGGAGATTTGATAAAGTGTCTTACTTAAGGGGCGGGTTATCAGGAATTTGTTTATGTTGGACTTGAAGACATGCAAGTTGTAGTTGGGTGGGAAACAGGCAAACGGAAGAGAGTTCCACAGGCGTGCACTTCTAAGAAACAAGCTTTGTTCATGGAATCTACGTTTTGATTTAGGCACAGATAAAGAATGGGGAAAATTACATTTTCAACGTAAATTTTATGTTCAACGTAAGTTCAGTTTATCGTATATGTAAAAAGTGCTTAAAATTGGTTTCTTGTATAAGAGCAAAATACGTTCTAATTTGAAGTAGTGCCACAATATCTGTTAAGGAGCTGATCTATGCGCCCTTATCTGATTTTCCAAGGTACAAAGTTTTGGTGATCGAAATTCTTTTTCTCGTTTTCTTTATACTATTTATCAAAAAGAAGACTGTGGTTCGAAAATTAATGGATGACGTCATTTTATTGTGCTCATTCTCTCTTTTAAAACGGAAAGGCCTTCGGTTTATTCTGCCCTCTCTCGTTATTATAATAACAGGTGCTCGAATCTGTTTCGGTTTACGGTCTACTTCTCTTTTTTTACATAAGTATCACCACTTATCAAGGGCAAGAGGCCACTCAAAGACAAGTGTTAAAGAGTGTATAGTAGAATTGGACAATATAGTAATCGTTAGTAATGGAAATTCATTAAATTTGTTAACTTATATTGAACGGCTCATCAAAAACTTGTTTACGTTAGACTTGAAGACAACCACATTGCAGTCAGCTTGAAAGCAGGAAAACAAATGAAAGTTCTATAGGCGTGCAGTTCTAAGAAAGAAGCTTTGTTCATGGAATCTACGTTTAGGTTTAGGCACAGATAAAGAGAGGGGTAATTATTGATAGTGTTTTCTGCTAGACGGATCTTTCTTGTGAAAGTCTGGCGAGCGCGTGACCATAGATATGAGGGCGTCGAGCACCTGCCATGAAAATAAAGATAAAACAGAAACATTAAGAATAATATTTATGCGGTCATCTCCGCTTTCAATAAATTTCATTAACCTGCCATCAGTTTTTAAAACTAAATAAATTCCCATGGTCTGATATTATTTTCTAAAAGGGTCGTTCTGTAGAACGTTGCTGCATTCTGATTGGCCACAATATGGTTATTTTTAATTCAAAACACTCCTTGCTTAGACGTCCTCGTAAGAAAATACGTTATGCGTAACTCTGTTCCGTCTGCCTGCTTCCCACCGGACTACAACTTGGATGGGTTCAAGTCCAATGTTAACAAATTCCTAATGAACCGCCCCCTTAAGTAAACACTTTATCAAATCTCCACACTAACGTAATGTACTTGCAATAACCCTTATCCCTGAGTAGCTTCCGGGCCTTGATAAGTGGTGATCACTGTGTAAAAAAAAATACATCACTATGCATCCGATTATTTTGTAACTAGCCACCTGGCACACATTAACCTTTATGTTCATTGTATCTTTGGTTATGTGTCTCTAGTAAAATATATCTCATAGCCTTTTCACATGGAATGATTTAAAACGAATCAGTATGCCGAAACGCTGCTTCTATTGACAAGTTGACTATTTAAGGCAAATGCGGATTAAAGCCCTATGGATATTATATAATCGTTTAACTACCCGGAAGGTTACAAAACAACAATCTGCGAAATGTATTTCGGCTATTTTTTGCTTCCTTCAAGCTAAGATTTTCAACAAGTAAAAACTAACTTTTAAGATTAAAAACTTTATAGCGACGATAAGCTTATTAGTGAAAATATGTCTCATTGTTAAATGTTTGTGTTAGCCACTTGGTTTCTTACTTTTCTCTCATTCTCTTTCTCTCTCTCTCTCTCTCTCTTATCTCATTTTCATTGAATACCTGTATGACATACTGGGTGTGGGATTTTTCGCTTTTAGTTTTTAATTTAGATGAAACAGAATGAAAATACTGTTAATTTGTCTTTAAAGTAATATAATATATATATATATATATATATATATATATATATATATATATATATGTATATGTATAAAGACCAGTAATATAAAGTAGAATTTTACATTTTTTTATTATTATTTATGTATAAATGGAGATATATATATATATATATAATATATATATATATATATATATATATAATATATATATAATATATATAATATATATATATAATATATATAATATATATATAATATGTATATATAATATATATAATATATATATATAATATGTATATATAATATATATATGTATATATAATATATATATAAATGTCTATATAATATATATAAAAAATGTATATATAATATATACATATATAAATGTATATATAGTATACAGAAATTTATATAATATATAGACATATATAATATATATGTATATATAGTGTATATAATATATATGCATATATAATATATAAAGTATATATATGTATATAATATAATATATATATAGATATATGTTATATAAAATATATATAATATATGTATATAATATATATATAATATATATTTTATATATGTACATAATATATATGTACATATAATATATATATATAATATATATTTTATATATGTATATAATATATATATATAATATATGTATATAATATATATATAATATATATATATAGTATATATAGTATATAAAATATATAATATATGTATAAATATATATATATAATATATATCGTATATATAATATATATAATATATAAAATATACATATATTATGTATATAATATATGTAATATATATGTATATATAATATATATATATATTTTATATATATATAATATATATATAATACACGTATATAATATACATATATAATATATACATATATATTTGTATATATAACATATACATAAGACATATATATATATATTTATATATAATATATATATAATATGCATATATAATATATACATATATATTTGTATATATAACATATACATAAGACATATATATATATTTATATATAATATATATACATATATATATATATATTATACATACATACATATATATATATATGTATATATAATATATATATTTTATACATATAATACATATATATTTATATTTATATATATATACATATCTATATATATATATTTATATACAATATATATATATATATTTATAATATATATGTATATTTATATATTTATATATATAATATTATATATATATGTAATATATATAATATTATATATATGTAATATAATATATATAGATATATATATAATATAATATATATATATATATTACATATATAATATATATGTAATATATATATATATATATATATATATATATATAATATTTGTGCATATATGAGTGACTTTGCGTGGTTATGGAGATAAATATCGTAGAGAAATATAGAAATGTGCATCATGTTTGACAATCAATGACAAATCCTTAGAAATTTCTGTTCTCACGTATGTAAATCTGATTTAGGTAAAATGTCTCGAAATAGAGTGAGCTTTAGTTCAGTCGGATAAACTAACAACTGATCCTACAACTGATGTGTCAGCGAAGTAGCCAGTGATCGACCGATCAACAACGCCCGATCAGAAACGGAGACATATCATGTGAAAATAAGGTCACTTGTAATGATAAAGCAGACGAAAAGTTGGTTAATGTTTTATGAATGGCCGTCGTTTTATTGATCAGAAAGGAAATCTCCCGCACCAAAGTTGCACTGAGATAAGTGGCAAAACTAATAAAAATCTTACGTCTGACTTCATTAGTTTTTAGTTTTATTTAAGGGTTTTATTCCAATTAATTTAATACGTAATTTTATTATTTTTATAAAGGTTCAATACTTTAAAAAAAAACTATTTTTAAGTATTCAATTATGGTGTCTGATTTCTTGATTTATAACATCCATTTTTTTGGTTCTGAAGACGATTTATTTATAAAAGGGAAAGAAGAAATAATACCATGAGCCTTTGAAAACATTTGGACTCATCCTACCGGAAATGACATCATCTCTCTTTAATGGACTCTTTTATAATTTTTATCTCCATCTACGGCGAGGATTAATCCGTCAAAAAGCTACAAGGGGTAACTGTCGATGTTGCTCTGGTAATATATTGGGTCGTATTGACGGAATACGCATATACGAGTCCTGAGTACAGAGTTGTTTGGGATATTGGCAAGTACTGTCGACAGACTAGTGATCGACCTTGCCAAAACTTAGCGACAGAATTGATTAGATTGTGTCGAATCGTTTCGTTGGAGTTATTCGGGATCGTGTCGGGTTTTGTCGACGGTATGGTTCGGTATCATGATGGATCATGCCAACGGACTTGTTCGCAATCTTGCCATGTCGCATCGACGGAATTGTTAACATATCTTCGAGTCGTGTCGATGGAATTGTTCAGAATCGTGACGGGTCGTGTTATCGGAATAGTTTCAGACCGTGTCAGGTCGTGTCAAGGGAATCGTTCGATATTGTTACGGGCCGTGTCAACGAAATTAATCGGGATCGGTGGGAGCCGTGTCGTCAGAAGGGTTTTGTATTTTGTCAGGTTGCATCGTATAGACATATTCGGTTGACATGTTTACATCGGTTTACATAGACTTGTTAATGGCTGTTGTTCAGTTGACGTCTTCGCATAAGTACTGTCGCGTGTGATCACAATATTGTTCGTATGTTGGTCCATCTGCCTTCTCTTTGTGAAGTTACTATAAATACTGAATTCTTTAGATGTGGGTCAATTCTATATATATATATAATTGGAAGATGACTCTGGTTTACATTTTTTTATTTAAATCACTAAACTTTTACGAGTTGAAAGCACATCCACTCGTGTCTTACAATTTTTGCTTGTAAAAGGAAGTAAATAGAGGAATACCCATGGTTTTGCATTTTAGGTCGGGAAGTCAATAAATTGAGGCACACTGATCTTGTAGAACTTTGAGTGTTTTGTTTATATTTATTAATTTAAAATTACATGGGCATGGATTTAATAATTTATATTCCTTTAAGCTTGTTTTTTTAATTTTTTTTTGAGGGGGTATTGATATTAATGTTAAAAATCATTTTATTTATTTAAAAAAAAACGAAACTGTTTCATATGGGTCTTGGAATTGCATTCATTTGCGACAGATCTAGCTAGTTTACATACTCTTTTAAACATACATTTTAATAAATTCCATATAAGTTTTTACTGTTTTCGCATAGGGAGAACTTTTTTAGTAAACTCTTATGTGTAATAATATTCATAGAGATATTCTACATAGTTTATATTTACGTAATATTTGCGTAAAGGAATCAGTAAACAGAAACCTCTTTCTATATGTATATTTATATATGCATATATATATTTGTTTTAAAAAATGCCTACAAAATCCTCTGAGTTTTTTGTCTACAGACATTGCAATTCATATATATGGTATTCGATCCCATGTGAATCTTTATATTTGGGTTTTAGCCGGGGAAAATTGGTGTTAAAGTGTAATAATTAAAAACAAAGGTCGAACAACAGCACTACGAATGCGCAGGACCAACGTAATAGCTATTGGTTCATGTTTTAATATATAGCTTTGCAGAAAACATGTCTCCGATATTAACGTCTAAAGAAAAAGCAAATTGTAAGCTAAAATGTTGGTTTCGATTCACTGTGGAGACGCACGAGCTATTTTTATTCAGTTTTTAAAATCATAACTATGTAATAGTTCCCATATCATAAAATACGAAATACGAAATCTGCATTAATCAAAATATCATTATAGTGTATTTTCGACTAGGCAATTTCGGGCGGCTTGCTCATATACTTATAAGTTACGTTATTTAAACATGAGTTTAGGCAATTAATTTCTATTCTTCTCATTTTTTTTTGTTGTAGATGAAAAAAGGTACACACGTAGCTGATTATTTTATTCTATTTAATCAATAACCAACATGTTCGCTCTTAACGGCAGCGGTCGAGACAATTTCTTTTTTACCCACACCAAAAATACGTGAATGACCTCTCTAACTAAAATCTGTTTTATGTTATTCTGCCATTTTTGCACGCCCAACTTTACTAAAAATTTGCATAAGTGCACTATCAATGTGTCTAATTCCATGAACAAAGCTTCTTTCTTAGAACTGCACGCCTGTGGAACTCTGTTCCGTCATCCTGCTTCCCACCGGACTACAACTTGGATGTCTTTAAGTCCAATGTTAACAAATTCCTAATGAACCGCCCCCTTAAGTAAACACTTCATCAAATCTCCACACTAACGTAATGTACTTGCAATAACCCGTATCCTTGAGTGGCTCCCGGGTTTTGATAAGTGGTGATCACTATGTAAAAAAATTAAAAATAAAAATAAATCCGTGTGCGTGACACTATTTGCATAATGCGGGTGTCTTGTTCTTAGCCATTAGCTACTTTTAATTCTTGTAATATATTTACCCACATATATTATGTCGGATGATGCAAGTTCGAAACAAACATATTTTAATGCTAAAATTTTCTGTAACGAAACAATTGCAATATAATACGAAAATATTCTGGAATTGCGTTCATAGCAAATTGGCATATTCTTTTAAACATTCATATTAATAAATTCCCTATTAGTTTTATGGTCTTCTCATAGGGATATCATATTTAATAAACTCTTACGTGTAGTTCTATTCAAGGAGATATTCTACATTGTTTATACTTATGTAAAACTTGCGTAAAGAATTTAGTAAATGCAAACCTCTTTCTATATGTATATTTATGTATGCGTATGTATATATATATATATATATATATATATATATATATATATATATATATATGAGCAGACAGTTAATTAAATATGTTAAAACACTTTGAAATGAGTTAAAAACATATTTAATCTGAAAAGGAAACGCTAGATAAATGGATAGTCCTTAATCCGCGGAGTTTCGAACAAATACTCTCCTTCTCATCAGAGGGTAGGAATTAGCAAAATTCAGGATCGGATTTTGCATGCAGAAGTAGATATAATAAGATTTTCAATAAGAACACAATTAAAGTCTCTTACTCTACTATGCCTAACCTTCATCAGAAAATAATTAGCTCTAATAATAATAAAATTAATAAACTACAAAATGCAACTATACAAAATACATCGGACTGTAACTGTAGAAGAAAAAATAAATGTCCCCTACAAGGCTCATGTAAAATTAAAAATGTTATCTATAGCTGCACAGTATCAAAAACTCCAAATATACAAGAACCTATCAACAGCCATAACTCAACTACCAGATTAAATAATAACACCAACTTAAATCAATCTACCGATCAATTATTAACCAACCCACCACATTATAATCCAACAATAGACCTAACGGAAAATAATCATAATAATCAAGAGGTAATATATATTGGTTCCACATCTGGCCCAATAAAACATAGAATTTCAACGCACAAACATTATTTTAAAAATAACTCTCTATCAAACCAAACTACTCTATCCAACTATATTTGGCAACTAAAAAATAGCAATATTTCTTTCAACTTAAAATGGCAAATAATTGAGACTTGCAAATCATATAAACCAGGAGATAAATTTTGTACATTATGTACAAAAGAAACCCTAAAAATTTTAAAATATGAAGATATAAAAAGCACAACCAAACTAGTAAATTCAAGACACGAGCTTCTATCGTGTAATCATAAACGTTGGTTTAAATTTAATAAATATAAACCACCTTAAATCATTAAAAATTACTCATTAGTAAAAATAGATTTTTTTTTTTTTTTTAATAAATTAAGTTAAACCAATTACCGCCCTTAGACTCGTAAATCAAATAATAAATAAAGCCATGACAATTATCTCCCCTTAAAAACTTGCAAAAAAAAAAAAAAAAAACTCTCTCTCTATAGATATTAACTGTAGCGTCTCTAAATCAAAATACGCTAACGGAAACAATTTACTGCACGAGCGTCGCCCTTTTAAAATTCATCATTCAATAAAATAAAAAGCTATAGCAAACATCTAAATGACTACTTTAAATACAGTTCCTGATTTCAAAAAAAGAAAAACCAAAAGGTAATTATATATCTATATATTTTTAAATCAAATTTATTATGTAAATTCAAAAAAATATATTTTTTTTTCTACTCATTTCTAACTCTAACCTATACCAATTTTCTTATTAATTTTCTTATAAATTTTATATCCAAACCTTTTACTTCAATTTTTCAGATTCATCTGCCTTACTTTTAATGCTAGGTTTATTTTTGGTGTCTTTTCAATTCAATAGAAATCCTCCTAAATTTGCTGATGAGGAGACCGTGCTTAACAAAAAAACTATGTATAATTATTCTACGTGACTTCATGTATACCACAAATAAAAAGCACGGATTTCCGAAACGATCGTACAGATAATTGACTTTGTTGTTGTTCCTTCTTATGAAACTGATTTTTAATTTAATTAAATTTTGATTTTTAAATTTAAAAAATTTTAAAACTTTTAAATTATAAATCACATTACTTAATATATATATATATATATATATATATATATATATAAATAATGCAACGTCCACTGTGTATATGCTTTCAACTCGTAACTGTATGGTATACGTAAGTTTTAACTTGCCTTTAGCTGTCTGTAATTCCTACCAGTAATAGCGTTTCATATATATGTTTAGTTTAAGTTTTACATAACTCTTCTGTTGATTGATCATATTAAATAATATCATAATCGAAAAACGCTCATAGTAAATGGACGCTTTTTTCAAATATTTTAATTTATTTTAATTTTGTTTTTGTTTTCACATTTTAGTTTATCTAGCACCTCGCATTTGTTTCTACCGAAGCTTTAATCGGCGGACGTGTAAAACGAACATTAATTTTCTAATCGAATTTGAACGGCAGTTTTCAACAGGCCAGCATATTAAATAAGGAATAAATGAATAAATATTTTTGTTATATCCTCTAGGGAGTTGGCGAAATAGAGCGTCTCCCTTGTCTCTAAACAAACTACAAATAATATAAAATAATCGAATAACGACTAATAATAATAAAATGATATTTAGTGAAGATTAAATATTAATAAAAAAAAAAACTGCAAATAATGTTGCTTAACAACACACGTCCGATATTAAATAAGATTTACTACGTTTGAAAGTAAAATATACGCCTGATGAAGGGAAGGCATCCCGAAATATAGCTTCATTGACACACCACCTGACGAAAGTAAGCACCTAATACATGTAAAACATTATATATATATATGTATATATATATATATATATATATATATATATATATATATATATATTAAATGTCTGCATTTTTGAGATGAGGTGTTTTCATTGATTGAGATTGTCGGACTGACTTCCTCACCTTGGGTGTTATCGTCACAACGTTTCGGCCGTTTTGAGGAAGTCAGTCCGACAATCTCAATGAATGAAAACACCTCATCTCAAAAATGCAGACATTTAATATATATATATATATATATATATATATATATATATATATATATATATATATATATATATTAAATGTCTGCATTTTTGAGATGAGGTGTTTTCATTGATTGAGATTGTCGGACTGACTTCCTCAAAACGGCCGAAACGTTGTGACGATAACACCCAAGGTGTGGAAGTCAGTCCGACAATCTCAATCAATCAATCAATCAATATATATATATACATATATATATATATATATATATATATATATGAATTATACCAATAAAAGTAAAATTACATAGCTGGTTCCAGTATTATAGCTTTCTATCCATCCACCGCGGTCGTAGGCGAGATTGAACTTCTTTCACGAATTTGTAGTGCAATTCAAATTTTATCCGTAGAGAATACTTGATGCATCACCAGGGCTATCAAGGATATTTTTATCGTGACGTCATCACTAGTTGGGGTGCCTAGCACGGATTAAGAGAGTCCCATCTACCATCGAGAGAAGGATAGACTGCACCAGTTTCTCAAGCTGGTATTTTACCTCGCGGTACATACAGCGCCTCGCCTTACCAAATGGTCAC
Source organism: Euprymna scolopes (assembly GCF_053919585.1). Taxonomy (NCBI): domain Eukaryota; kingdom Metazoa; phylum Mollusca; class Cephalopoda; order Sepiida; family Sepiolidae; genus Euprymna; species Euprymna scolopes. The sequence continues at coordinate 104,178,233 of NC_136501.1, read as the reverse complement.
CCATTTGGTACTGACCAGGATCAACGTTGCTTGACTTCGATAATCTAGCGAGTACCGGTGTGTAAACGTGATCGTACCGCATATTATACCTTTAGTTACCTAAATCATTTTAAATCCGTCACACCGTTTACATTGTTCTGTTTACTATAAACTTCAATTTGTTCTAATATAAATATTAAGCAATGTTTCAAACAAAACACATTAACCTCGTAAACTACAGATTATTTTTTTCTAACTTCATCAATTAATTTGCATTATTTAACGCAAACCTTTCATCTGTACTCGTATAGGAAAAAAGCTGGAATGTCCTGATCAGATTTTTACTACAGTTTCGCAAAACACAAGTTAATAAAACAAAAGATAAATGAACGAAACTTTTCATTTGATCTTGATATTGAGATTCTAGTCTGGTCCCCAAAAAACTGCGGCTGTCGACACACCGAAAATGAACGGATGATTCTTGAGGTTGTCAGCATTTCAAGCGGCAATAGACATATAATCTCGACGCGTGTGAATACGTAAACAAATGATATTTTGTCTGCGTCTCTCACGTCAAATTTGATCGGATGTCGATAACGTTTACAAACAGATTTGGCGTGCCGTTTTAATCGACGCCATTTTCAGTCGGGATCAAAACCGGAAATTGATGTCAGTAATCGGAAGGCATCAACTTCAATTATAATGACTAGCTTAACATTTCGAATCAGTTTACAACACATTAACCCTTCGTAGTCAAACTTATTAAATATGTCGGGAAATACTGCTGCTTGTTTTTTTTTATCAACATGTGTTAATAAATTTTTAAATTAATGGGTGTTTTAATAGATTACACTATATTTTGTCAAAATTGTGACATCTTCTCGGTTGTCTTTGTATATTTGTTTGTGAGTTTATTTCTTGCATTGTATTTCATTTTAATCGACTATTTTTCTAAAATAAAATACACGATTATTAAGTCTTAAAGTCAATAAAAATTAAATATCAATGAATACATTTTGTATGGAATTAAATTAACCAAATACAAAATTAGTTTGAACAGAACGAGTCACAGCCATTTGAATATTTTGGTAATCAAACAAAATTAATTACTTTCTGACTCTTTGCTATTGGAATTAAATTTGCATTTTTTTTTTTAGAATATATGAATGTTGATACGTTTATGGTTTTATAAACATTACCAAAACATCAATGATATATATATATAGAGAGAGAAAATAAAAAAGGAACAAACCGTATTATGTGTTCACCAACGTTTCGTCTTTATTTCGAGACTTCCTCTGGGTGAAATAAAGACGAAACGTTGGTGAACACATAATACGGGTTGTTCCTTTTTTATTTTCTCTATTTTGTCGGAATACTATTTCCATTATTTTCATCATATATATATATATATATATATATATATATATATATTTAAATGAGATTAGACCAATAGACTAAAGAGCTGAGTGTATTTCAATGTAACAGTGAAATTACTAGTTTAATTAAAATACAGGAAAGAGAAAGTGCTCGTTGTAATTTAGATATATAATAAGCTCGATAGGCAAATATCCTAGAGCTAATTCAATATTAAGTAATGTGATTGATAATTTAAAATTTAAAATCAAATTATAATTAAATTAAAAATCCGTTTCATAAGAAGACACAACAACAAAATCAATTATCTGTACGATCGTTTCGGAAAACAATGCTTTTTATTGTGGTAGACATCAAGTTACGTACAATAAATAGATATTTTTTTTTAATAAGCAAGGTCTCCTCGTCAGCAAATTTTGAAGGGTTTTTATTAAATTTAAAAGACACCATAAATAAACCTAGCATTAAAAGTTAGGCAGATGTAACTGAAAAAAATTGAAATAACAGGTATGGATTTAAAATTTATAAGAAAATTAATATGGGTTAGAGATAGAAAAGAAATAGAGTAAAATGTAGATTTGAATTTAAATTATAAGTTTGCTTTAAGTACCACATTACAAATATATACATGCATATATATGAAAAAATAGACACACATATATACATATACATAGATATACAAGTATATATATATAAATAAAGCAATATCTATATATATGTATATATATATGTATATATATATATATATATATATATATATATATACTCCCAATACTCAAGGAATATGATATGAGCTGATTTATAAAAATAAAGCAATTCATTTTCTCATATGTTTATTAGTTTTTACGCTGTGAAAATTGTAATTCGTAAATCGTTTTTTTTTTAGCGAAACATTCAAAAAACAGGATTAAAGAAATAGATACACCGTAAATCCAACTTACATAAAATCAATCTTTGGAAATTCAGTGTATATAGTAGCACATTCGAAAGTTGTTGGTCACCCGACAAAGAAGGGATTACACCTAGTCATTCGCTCCCGTTCGTCAATACGTTTATTCGCAATTGTATAAATAGCTACACCTTTGAACTTTTTAAAAAAATTAACACAGACATTACTAATGATAAAATTAAATTTTGACCTCAACAGATTTTCTGAGATAATATTGATTCCTCTCTTCGGCGGGAAGGCATTATAGGGGTAAATTTGTCCCAAATACTTCATCCGTTTGTTTGTTCGAACCATGATAATAAATAGGGCTACGACCAGAGAATATTATTTTCATTTTGACTCTCGAGTATATATCAGTGAATATCTTACATGTTTTTACATAGAATGATGTGGTTCTCTTTTGATTAACTGTGTCGGATATACATCCGAGAGTCAAAACAATGAACAGTATATTTTCTTGGCAAAAGTAATAATGCATTTTGCTAAAACAGAAAAGCCAAGGCATATTTAATTATTTCTTTTTTATTTTTTTTTATTTTTAGTTCTGCCACAATTTTTAGTTCTGCCACATTACACCTGTTGTTATAGTATTGGGTATATATATATATATATATATATATATATATATATATATATATATATATATATATATATATATATGAATAAATGATTAATAAAACATGTTAAAAGACATCTTGAAAAAGAGTTAAAAACATTTAATTTTAAAAAACGAAGCACAAGATAAGTGGATAGTCCTTAATCCGCATAGTTTCGAAGAAATACTCTCCTTCTCATCATTTATATATATATATATATATATATATATATATATATATATACATATATATATTAGTAGAAATGATAATTGATAAAAACTGAAGAAAGTGCTCAATACTATTGTAGAGCAAATATGCGTTTTATTTTTTTATTACAGTATCTTTCTGTTAAGTTACATTCTTGTTTCAGCTACCCGGCCCTTTTTTTGACCGTGTGTAGCTTCCTCAGACTTTTACAGAAATGTCCCATAATAATGAACATTTCTGTACAAGTCTGAGGAACTACAGACGGCCAAAACAAAAAACGCCCGGGTAGCTGAAACAATAATGTAACTTAACAGAAAGATACGGTAATAAAAATAAAACGTGTACACACACACACAAATATATATATATATATATATATATATATATATATATATATATATATATATATATAACGAGTTCTTATACGTGCGTTCATACATGTCTAGTCTATATGACTATAGGTGTGTATGAGACTGATGCATGTTATAGATGTCGTTGTGTGGGCGTGCGTGTTTACACATATTCAAACGTCAGGTAAGATGGACAAGGTAATAGTCATAGTTCGGGACGAGTTTAAAAACCATGCGCACGAGCACACTACGGCCTTTTATTAACGGACTATTTACCTTACGCTCTGGCTCTCTTCGTCTTTCGGACATTTCTTTTTTTTTTCTTTTTTCTTAAACTTTGTCTTCTAGGGGATGGGACATCCAACCAGATGTCTGACATTTACCCCTATTTTAGTGAGTCCAACCAAGAGATCTTTTCAGGATTCTAGCCGTCCCTTTCAGTGCAATCGTTTGTATTTCACTTGCACTTGGTTCACCGGGTATGCTTGCTATGAACTTTTTAAAGTTCTTTTTCATAAGCCCAGTTGCTCCTATGATGACTGGTATAATTGAAACGTCTTTTAATTTCCAATTTTGTTTCATATCATACATAAGTCCTTGATACTTTGTTATCTTTTCCCTCTCAGCTCTGTTAAGCCCTGTATCATTGGGTACACTGATCTCTATTACGGTCGCTTTTTTGTTTGCTCTGTCCCAAATCACTATATCGTGTTTCAGAATACATTTTACTGTGAAGTAGTAACCGCATTACTTCTTTTCGGTTTTTCCTCGTTTGTTCTCAATTATACAGTAAGGCGTTTCCCTCGGGAATTTACAATGCTTTCTCCCTTTAGTCCTTGCATCTCATCTTAACTCAGTCGAATGCTTCCACGACTGAAAAAATAAACCGCCTCTAGTGGACGGCTCCCTCGTTCTAACCTCTTACTTGTATCTCTGGTCTATATATATATATATATATATATATATATATATATATATATATATATAATGAAATACTTTACTTGTTACCAGGTAAATTCCATTGTCTATTGTTTATAAAATCGAATTCCTGAATCTATTTTATTACATAAATATATATGTAATAATTTATTCATAAATATTCTTTAATTTAAGTTAAAATTCCTGCGTGAGCTTTTTAACGTATGTATCTTACCTAAACATTAATTTCTTTGATAACATTCTCTCTGCATATCTTTTTCCACATAACAGCAAATAAATGAATAATAATAATAATAATAATAATAATAATAATAATAATAATAGTAGTAATAATAATAATGATGATAATGATAATAATAATCGTTCAGATTAAGAGATTTAGCATTGTTGGTTGAGCAAAAAAAAAAAAAAAATTGGTAGTAGGCAGGCAGGCTCGAACCCGTACTGCGAAGGAGGAAGAGAACGCGAAAAAAAAAACATGACATCTTTGCCGTTGTGTCCATCGCAAAACCGGAAGTGGCGAAAGTAAAAATTAAGGCTAGTCCTTCGGAAAGAGTGGATAACTTGCGAAGATATCTGCAAAAAACAAATCGGCCCCTTCTTGTAGAAAACTGCCCAGTTGAGGATGAAGAAATTAATATTTTTGGCGAATTTTTCGATATTTGTCGTCCGAAAGTTCAAAGTTTAAAACGGTACCAGTTTCGTCATGTTCCAAGTTGTCTGTCAAAAGTTTTTAGCAGACATACATACACATTTTCGCGTTTATATATATATATATATATATACTAACGAGGGGTACCTGCCGTTGCCCGGGTGTTTGGGGAGGGGTAAAAAAACCAAGTATGAGGAACGAACCCTAACCGTTGAGGCAAACTTGTGAAAAAAAAAAGTGCGACATTTAACCATTGCCACACCGCGATATGCTTACTGAAACACGTTTAGATTTATGTTATTAGTTGGATTTGGCAGTTGCTCGTTTTAATGAGTTAATGAGGTCAGTTTGACTGCGGGATTTCATTTACTGCTGAACGCTTTTTTTTTTCTCGCCCCCAAGATGTTATAGGAAAAAAACTAACCCACATGCGGCGAGCGACAAATATTGAATATTTATCTTCCCGAAATCGAGCAAATTAAATAGACAGGCGAGCCTCGTTGTTAACTGTGAGATATTACGGTTTGTGTGTGATATAAAAAGTTTTAAAAAGTTGTGAACCGAGCGACCGCTTCTCTGAAAGAAGCCTTTTGTAGACACACAGAAAAAGCGAACACACATACACACATTTTCGCTTTTATATATATATACTAGCGAGGTGTTTTTCGGGGTATGTGAAAAAAAACAGGTGCCCGTGAAGAAAAAACGAAGCCTTCACGACGCACAGTTGGAATATAGTAAAGTGTTAAAATAAAAACAGGTGCGCGTTTTTGATTGACGTGACGGCGATAGGTATTCAGCAGTTACGATTTTTTTTATTAGGAGGAGCGAAATGAAAGCTACAGTCTGATATGGCGAAGTCGACATTGAACAAACGTTAACTGGCTGTCGGCCTGTGATATTTATTTGCTTCCCCACTGAGCAAATTAGGCACAAGGCCGTTTTTTAATGTGGAGAGAGAGGGAGGGGGAGGGAAAGGGGGATCCTGCTCCCGAGAGGTGGGAAATGGGAGCTGGATAGTAACTGTGTTCGTAGGGTGATCCCTACCTTGACCAAGTTCAGATAGGTGGGGTTACCCCCACATATGGTCTTTGCTAGTCATAGCTGGTCTTTGCTTGCAGCATCTGCCGGAAAAGATACTACACTTTGATCTTGTCGCCCGTGCCGCCGAAGCGGGTGGGGTGGCCTGTCGGCCTGTTGTATTTATTTGCTTCCCCACTGAGCAAATTAGGCACAAGGCCGCTTTTTAATGTGGAGATAGAGGGAGGGGGAGGGAAAGGGGGATCCTGCTCCCGAGAGGTGGGAAATGGGAGCTGGATAGTAACTGTGGTCGTAGGGTGGTCCCTACCTTGACCAAGTTCAGATACGTGGGGTTACCGCCACATATGGTCTTTGCTAGTCATAGCTGGTCTTTGCTTGCAGCATCTGTCGGAACAGATGGTATTTATTTGCTCCCCCACCGAGCAAATTAGGCACAAGGCCGATTTTTAATGTGAGGAGTGAAGGGAGGGGAAAGGGAAAAAGGGGACCAGCTCCCGAGAGGTGGGAAATGGGAGCTGGTTAAAGGTCAGGCATGTGGGGCTGCCCCCACATCTGGTCTTTGCCAGTCATAGCTAGTCATAGCCAGTCATAGCCTGCAGCATCTGCTGGAACAGATGGTATTTATTTGCTCCCCCACCGAGCAAATTAGGCACAAGGCCGATTTTTAATGTGAGGAGTGAAGGGAGGGGGAAGGGAAAGGGGGCCAGCTCCCGAGAGGTGGGAAATGGGAGCTGGTTAAAGGTCAGGCATGTGGGGTTGCCCCCCCACATCTGGTCCTTGCTAGTCATAGCTTGCAGCATCTGCCGGAACAGATACTACACTTTGATCTTGTTTATATATTTTATTGAGAAAGAAAAAATTGAACATAAAAAACGTACAAAAAATTCAATTCAACAAAATTAGGCACAAGGCCTTACAAGAAATTGGGAGGGGGAGGGTACAGGGTCTTTTTGACTATGTAACAGATGAGACTTTGAAGTCTTACTCTTGACTGGCAACATTTACCAAAATACCTCAATCACACTGTGGATCCTAATCTAACTAATAACCCCAGCGTTTAATGTAAAATTTAACTATGCATAATTTGTATATTCATTTCTGTATGTTGTGTGTGCATTTTTTTTTTTTTTTTTTTTTTTGTGTATGTGTGAGAAAATAAAGTTCGATTTCATTAGAAAGAGTTCTTGAATTAATTGGCATAAAATGTTCGTGGAGTGGGAAAAAACTAATGACAGTATTCATTTAAAAAAAAATAAAGAAAAAACTACTAATGTCTTGTTAGTAAGACCCCCCTGTACTATTCTATGTGGCTAGATCCCCCACTGTTTTCCGGGGAACCGAAAACAAGCAGAGCATCCCTAATGGGGTTTGGGGAAGTCGCCTTAATGGAGGTGGGAGAAAATAAAGCAACGGATGGAGGGGGTAGGAAGGTGACCTCTGAGTGGGGGGATGACCGGGGGAACCAGAAAATAAAGATGAGGAGCAGGGGGGTTGGGCAGACTCAGAGGTTCTCTAATACCAAAAAATAAAATCAGGAACAGGACCTCATTTGTACCACCAGTCAAGAGTTACTTTACTGAACTTATAATGCTAACCTAGGCGGGATTGATCTTGTCCCCCGTGCCGCCGAAGCGGATGGGGTGGCCTGACCCTGTCATTAGAGTCGAGTTTCGCCTTTTTATATACCGAAAACCGAATGTAACGCGTGTCGATGCGGGAAATGTCGAATAATTAACGTTTGAAAGTCAACAAGATTAAATAGACAGGCAAGCTCCGTGGATAACTCTGAGATATTACAATTTATAGATGATATAAACAGTTTTAAGAAGTTGTGAACCGAGCAAGCGCTTCTCTGAAAGAAGCCCTTTGTGGACATAGAGGAAAAGCGTACATACATACACACATACATTTTCGCTTTTATATATATAGACTAGCGAGGGGTGCCCGGGTGTTTTTCGGGATATGTGAAAAAACCCCGAAAATGTGAAAAAAAAACAGGGGCCCGTGAAAAAAAAAACGAAGCCTTCACGACGCGCAGTTGGAAAATAGTAAAGTGTTTTTAAAAAAACAGGTGCGCGCGCGTTTTTGATTGACGTGACGGCGATAGGTATTCAGCAGTTAGCATTTTGTGCGCGACAGTTTGGAATGAGGTGAATAAATCGGTTTGTTTGTTTTTTAAAAACACGCTCCCTGTTTATTAGGAGGAGCGAAATGAAAGCTACAGTCTGATATGACGAAGTCGACATTGAACAACCGTTACTTAGCTCTCTTGAGACAACTGGCTTTCGGCCTGTGATTAGAGTCGAGTTTCGCTTTTTTTTTTTATACCGAAACCCGATTGTAACGCGTGCTGATGCGGGAAATGTCGAATAATTAACGTTTGACACTCAATAAAATTAAATAGATAGGCGAGCTCCGTGGGTAACTCTGAGATATTACAATATATAGATGATATAAAAAGTTTTAAGAAGTTGTGAACCAAGCAAGCGCTTCACTGAAAGAAGCCTTTAAGTGGACATCGAAAAAGTATCGCAATTGTCAGTGACAGCAGGTAGTAACGTTGACTCAGATTGTCTTGACCAGCAACATCAAATGAATTCAGCTCCATTATTTGTTGGGTTTTTTTTTAATCTTTTGTAGTCTTGTTTTGCTTACGTTAACTTATATTTGTGTTTTTTTTTAAATATTTTTTATTTCTTCTTTTCGTTTTATTTTAAGTTTTCGTTACATACATACATTTTCGCTTTATATATATATATATATATATATATATATATATATATATATATATATAGAGAGAGAGAGAGAGAGAGAGAGAGAGAGAGAGAGAGAGAGAGAGAGAGATGAGGGTAATTGTTACAATGTTTATCATGAAAAAGACATTATATACCTGATGATACAATCTAGTAAAACAGAGGTAGAGAGGGGTGGCGCATGGGAAATTCTTATCAAACAATTTGATTCTTAACGTGCGAGGATGTCCACAGCCCAACTTTTCTTTTTCTTCCTTCGCCACCCCAAGATTATATCTCATAGTGGGGCAACATTATTTAGCCTCAATATTTTTTCCTTAATCCAAGAATTAAACCCCAACTTAAAGATCAACCTGTTTGTTTTCGGTCCCTATCAAGCCGAAAAACAGCGTGCAATCTATCATCTAAAGCGGGTTGGGAAGGACCTACCCACATTGTTGTGTTTGTTTTTTACATTTTGCAACGTCATGCTAATGAAAGTTACATAAGAAATCGATATTTTACACGATTTTATTTTTTCTTTACAGACAGTTAAGACCGGTTATGCTCGCTTACTATGTATTGTTCATAACTTGCTGACCATATATATATATATATATATATATATATATATATATATATATATAAGTTTGACTCATGTCCAGGTAAAGATATCTAAAATTTCAAGTGCTAGACCAAAAATTGGCAGAGGCGTTTGGTAGAATTTGCAAATGCCAACTCTTAAGTTAAACGTCTTGGCAGTCCAATTTTCGCCCAAGATGTCATTAAAAAGCGTGCTGCATGTCTGAATACCCTCTATGTAAACTTTCATATGTTTAGACTAAAAATTGGCTAAATAATTTGGTAGATACCGCAGAGGTCAATTTTTTTAACTTTGACTCCAAATTTGACCCCCTCAGCAAAAAAAAATCAACAAAAACGCGGTAGGAGGCAGGCAAACTCGAACCCATCCTGCGAAATAGGAAAAGAACGTGAACAATACATGACGTAGTTGCTGTTGCTTCAATCGCCAAACCTGAACGAAAGAAGGTTTAAATTAATTCTAGTCAATCGAAAAGAGGAGTACTTTCCGAAATATTTGCGAACAAATCGACTCATCCCAGTAGAAGGTAAAGGAATAAATCAATTTAGCCAATTTTTTGTATATTTGTCGTGCAAAGACTCGTGTTCAGAACGATGCCGATCGCGTGAAAATCCGTTTCTTGTGTCGAAAGTTTTAAGCAGATATACTAACATACATACATACATTTAAACAGATAGGTGAGATTTATATTATAGACATGCCGGCGTGTTCAGCGTTGCCTGGTTATTTTGAGGTAGGTGTTGAGCAAAAAAAAAGTAGTTGTAGGCAGGCAGGCTTGAACCCGTGCCGCGAAGGAGAAAAACAATGTGAAAAAAAGTCCACCTATTTGCTGCTGTGTCCATTGCCAAACCGGAATTGACGAATGTTTAAATTAAGGCTAGTCAATCGAAAAGAGAGGATAGCTATCTAAAATATCGTCGACAAAAAAAAACACTTCTCCCTGTAGAAAAGGGTCCAGTTTAGAGCGGCGGAAGTAATGCTTTTAAACTTTTTTTCAATATTTGTCGTCCGAAGGGACGATCTTCAAAACTATACCTATCTCGTGAAAATCCGTCGCCTCTGTCGAAAGTTTAAGGCAGACACACAAAAATACATACATACATACATTTAATCAGAGAGGTGAGATTTATATTATACATGTACGACATAATCAAGTTGACACACCGGTTTCCGCTAGATCACCAAAGTCTAGCAACGTTGAACAGTCAGTACTAAACGGGTGACCATCTATTTCCAGATGGTGTATGTGCTCTCCGTTTTCTCGGCATTATTTCCAGTCAGTCTGGATTTCTTTTTACCGCTAAACTCAAACAGTGCCGATTCAGGAGACAGATTTTTAGATATTGTCCAACCCTTTCCTAACACTTACACGCGCAGCTTCTCATACAGGGGTTATCTTTTGTCTTTCGAGATTAAACGGAGGTATGGAGAGTCTATTCACCTTTGAGGGATAATCTACAATAAGCCTTGCGATAATCATCGTCTAAATCAAATAAATCCCATCATTTCCAAAGTAATAAAATGTATTTCGTTTTTTGTAAATCCCAAGCGAATCAAAGACGAAGTATTAATAATTCTCTCATCGAGTTTTGTGAAAGATGTCACCCAGCACAGCTGCTTTCATTAACAACTTGATTAATTTCAATCACAGAATTGAGAAAACAAAAATAAATATCATGGACGGAGATGTGGGAAACGCCTTTTCGTTCACATATAAAAATAAACTAACGATATAATCTGCAACCGGTTCGTAAACAAAACCACCTGATTGTACAAAAAAATAAAAAACTGTTGAAACTAATTTAAAAACGAAAAACAATAGCAAAAGATGATTACATTTCTGATGATAAAAAATATCCAAATGGACAAGTTTGCCTCATAAATATATAGAATATACTTTTTTTTTGTTAGATGGAGGCAATAATTTTTATCATTCATAAATTCCAGCAATATATGTTAAAATCAATAAATATTTATTATTTTATTATTACTACAAGGAATGGAAGGTTATTGTTATATCTTGTCATGCGTTGGATCGATATAACACAAAATATCTTACCGTTTACGAAAATATATACACATATTATATGGACTTTTACAGCAACCGGAAAATAAAAAAAAAATCACCAAGTCTAACTAAATTTTAAAGCGTTTTAAAATAATCGGAATCAGGAATTTAGATCAAAATCGCTAAATGAATCAGAATCAGGCAAAATATTGGAATTGTCCCATCACTATTTAATATTAATATTGTTATGCACACTTAGAGATAGATTAAATTTATAATAGGCTCAAGCATTAGTATATTATCTGTTTACATGCACGCACACACATATAGAGTTGAATGATAATATTTTCACCCTAGAAAAGATGATATGATTTCATTTTCGTTTGATTAAAATCAGTTTGGGATGTAGCAGCTCATAAGGAAAGCAACGTAACACTTACGAACAAATAAGGAAACATTTCACTGTTACATAACGATATACGTTTATTAAGAGACACGCGCACACACATGTAATTACAATTCAAACATAATAGATGAAAGTTAGAAGTCCAAATATGATAAATCGATGAACGGGAAATGATGTTCATCTCGCCATTTTTAAAGTCACTCTATTTTCCCTCCACTGTCCACTTGTGGTCGTTCATCTCGCCAGAAATCGCTAGAAATTGAAGTTCAGAACTGCGGACAAAGGGAGGCGTCTTTCTCCAAAGAAGTAAAGAGTTACTCGATCTCAACAGTTCTTATTTAAAAACAGATTCAAATAAAAACAAAATAATTAAAAAATTGTTTTGGCATCGAAAATATGCGAGTGTTTTTTTTCGATTCTGATACCCCAAACTGTTCCGATTTTTTAGATTCCGATTCTGATCGTCCCATCACCAACTTGCGCGCACGCGAGCGCGCGCACACACACAAATATATATAGCTTTTGTAATTTTCATCGTGTTATGCGATTCCTAAACGTAACAGAATAAAAAAAATACAGTCTTTTTATAATCGATATGGAACTGGAAGGTTCTTATTTTAAAATAGATTCAAATAAAAAAACTAGTTAGAAAAATCATTTTCCATTGAAAATCTGCAAAAAGAAAATCTCGATGCCGATTCCGATAACTAAACATGTTCTGATTTTTCCGATTCCCATTCTGATTAATCGTCCCAACATTGGCACTCACACACACACACGTGTGTGTATTTGTGTGTGTGGAAAGTTTTTTAAATTTTAATCAACATATACGACCCTAAACGTAACGTAAGAAAAAATATACAGCTCTCTATAATCGAAGTTTCAACTATAAAATTACTTTAATCATGGATCCCTTTCATACAAAAAATTAAATACGAAAAGTTTTAGCGTTATAGTTTACGCATACATTGTAAAAATAAACTGTCTATATACAACAATTTTCACTTGTGTCATCTATCTTTTGTTTTTTGGGGTTTTTTGTGTGTGTTTTGTTTTCCTGGACGGTTTCATCCTAGAACGATGTAATAATAACCTACAATTAGTACGAATGTATTTTTATTTATATTCACATACCAGTAAATAAACTTTGCTTCCTGTTCCACCTATGGTCCTTTTCCTTAACACATACAGAAAACATTATCGTTTGATTATACAACCATTTAAATAAAAAACATGCAAAACGTACTATGTATCAAATATAATCATACAACCATGATTTATATATATTTGTTGCTTTTGAATTATTAACAAATAATGTGTGTATAGATGCTTTTTTGTGTGCTGTGGACGGTCGTGTTGGTTATGTTTCAACGTATGACCAAACGGAATAGTCCAGCAGGTTCAGGACGGGTTATTAGGGCGCTAATAAGAGAAGGGTATAATGCCATAGCACTCTTTCTGAAGTCTTGCCTGGATCTCTTTTGATTTGTGAGTCTGCGCCGTGTCGTGCTGCCACTCCCAGGGTCTGCCAGCGGTTCACCTCACATCCAGGTATAATTTGGCGTTGATTACCAAGCCGACTTTGAAGATGTGGGGTAACATGATGTGGTTCTCACTTGAAACAACGCCAAAGATAATAACCATGACTGGAAACTTAGTTTATTTATCTTGAGCGTGTCCGTAGTATTTTTGGCACTCCAACGATGCACTTTGATTGTCTCGCAATTGTCCTGTTGTCAAACCTTGAATAAGCATGAAGCATGAATTGTACAGTGGCGCATCTCCGATCTCACTCGGTGAATATCGTGTCACTTTCAGACATATTAGAAGGCTCCTATCGTTCATGAGATTTGTACACTACTGTGCCAACTTGTGTATTGTATACAAAAAATAAATAAATAAAACGAAAATATAATTATGTCATCCTTTTTTACGCCGACAATTTTTACGTTCCACCCGGCATATATACCCATAGGTTATATATTTTTTACATTAATTTTACTCTTACAATGAAGAGATTTACTCACGTCATTTTGTTGACCTGTGTAGTAGATTTATACCAGCAGATACTGCCAACTGTATTTGAGGCGACTCACATTCTCTACTTCCGTTTGGAAGAACTCGTATGTGTCGGCATATAAATATAAAACGTACAATAAAATAATATTTTGTTTGCACCTCTCGTGTCTAATGGGTTTGGGTGTATTACAGCGTTTACAAACTGACTTTGTAGCCCGCGCTAATCCACGCCATTTTCAATTAAGAGCTAATCCGGAAACTTACTTTAATAACCGGAAGCCATTAATGTCTATTTTCATGAATTCTTGACAACTCAAATCACTGTTCCCAACACAGTAACTATTCGTAAATTAACTTGAAATATACTTGCCTAGGTGGCAGGCGCTGCCCGGGTGTTTGGAGATTTGTATATATATATATATATATATATATATATATATATATATATATATATATATTGAGATACAACGAAACAGAACTGTATGTCGATGACTACAAATATATTTTAAGCCCCCCCTCTTTGGGTAGAGCACTGCCGTAAATAATCTCACCCGCTACTTAATTGGCTGAAAATGCGAAGCTCGTTGTTTGTTTGTTTACGAACAGCCGATTTTAGCACTATGAGAGTGGTGGCGAGTGTCTATTTAAATAGACATTGCGACGAGTTATTTACGGGCGTCGATTCCGTGGTCGAGTGGGAGAACTGCCGACTGTCAACAAGACGGTCCTATGTTCAATCCTTGGCTTGGGAGAGATGCTAGTCTAACGGCACTGGTGAGTTGTGATACAACGAAACAGGACTGTATGTCGACTGCTACAAATATATATATATATATATATATATATATATATATATATATATATATATATATATATATATTGTAGTAGGCAGGAATACTCGAACCCGTGACGCTAGGGCGGAAAAGAAAGTTGAGGTGTATGTAAGGGGGTTGGTTTAGCAAAAAAAAAAAAAAAAATCCGGAAAATTGTGAGCACAAGAAAAAATAGGAGTAGTAAGCAAGCTGGAGCCTGTAACTCGCCAGAGGAAAAAGAGTATTAAAAAAGTAAACTGTATTACCGATGTGCCTACCGTGGTTGTGTCGTCAGAGGCGGTCGAAATAACACCTTTTAAGCGACGTCGTTAACGCGAGGGTAGACTGACTTGCAAAAAAATTTAGCGAAAAAATCGACACTCCGTGCTGAAAGTTGAAACGATGAGGGATGATGGCAAATATTTCAATATTTGTAGTTGAGCCTCATAATAATACCGATCTTCTGAAAATCCACCGCGTCTGTCGAAAGTTTTAGGCAGACATACAAACATACATACATACTTGCATACGTACATACATACATACATTTACGCTGACAGGTGATATTTATATTATAAATAATCGAACACATTGCCTTTTTTCCATAGTTTAAATATCAATACAAACTCAACGTCGGCTAGTGCGGAATTACTTATTTTGCTGCTGCTGAATGTTATTATGAGGTCAATGCCGCCTCTTAACTATTGTTCTTGTGTCATTCATTTATATCCCATTGATATTAGGACTTAATAAGTACGAAACATAATAAAAAGACAGAAAACTGTCTGCAACAAAACAGTTCCCCCGTCTCAACAATTATAACAAAAAAGCATAAACAAAAATAAAATATTCGTTACCTGCTATTTCTGATTCGAGTGAAATAAATTCAATGTTGAGACTATTTATCGGAATCGTGAATCGGAAAAATCGAAACTTTTAAATATATACATACCTATATATATATATATATATATATATATATATATATATATATATATATATATATATATAAATACCTATTTTCCGCCGATAAAAACGGTTCTTTTAATTTTGATTTTTTTTACATTAGAATTTGCTTTAATATAATCTTTAACTGCTAGTAGTGATGATTAACGCTATGAGAAGAGAATTTTTTATTTTATTATTTTGACTCTCGAGTATATATCCGTTACTATCTTATGTTTTTAGATAATGATGTGATTCTCGATTGATTAACTATGTCTGTGTTGGATATATACTCGAGAATCAAAACATTGATTAGAAGCCTCTCTTGTGATAACCCTAGTGATGATAAAATTAAAAAAAATACTTATAGATTAAACTTACAGTAAAAGCAAAATCTATAGATTACCGTATTCAATTTGTTAAAACAATGGAATTAAACGCCTTCGTCACGAGTTCGAGCCTCCCTCCCTACTAACACATTTTTCTTTTACACCTGCAAAAACCCGGGCAACGCCGGTACCCTCACTAGTATTGTATAAAGAATTATTTGTGGGCAAATGTTGGAATGAAACACTTTTATAGTGTCTATTTTGTAATTTTGCAAAATAGTTTTCTATCACGATTTTCATAATTTATATAAATTCTAGGAAGGAAGCGAGTAAGAGCAGTTGATCTCGGCTTAGTATGAGAAGCAGAGGAATGTGCCCTTCAGTCAATGAATCATTTGTAATTGCCCTTCCCCCATGAAAAATGCTTGCTTTTTTACCTTTATTTCAGATCTCGTTTGGGTTGAAACTCGTTTCCTGACAAGGGACGCCTCGATCGCAATATCTACAACAATGGTCAGTGGATTTGGACGAGTGCGACGAGCGGACGACGGCACCTTGTCGAATTAATGTTTTTTTTTTTAAGCAATTTAATAGACGCATCATATACGAATGTACTGTGAATGATCATCAAGCCCGTAGATATTTTATATATGGTTTTACTTCAACCGATTAGTACCGAATCATCTAAAAATAAACAATTACACATTTTAAATAACTGATTTTTATAATTTGAACCATAGAATGCTTTCCTAAAATCGCTCCATAAAAGGCATCGACCCATTTGCTCAATAGAACTGAAATACTTCGAGATTAATGTTAAAAGGATGCATTTTAGAAATGCCGGAACTAAAATGTACGGATGAAAAAGAGAGTATAAGGAGCAAGAATTGCAAGCTTGCTCAGTGTAAACCCAGCATGTATTTTGTGATAATTTAGGCAGAAGAAACATTCCAATTCTTACAATAATGGCATAATCTTAATCTTTTTAATACTTTAAAAGTAGCGCGAGAGATCTCAATATGGGAAGACGAGTTTGAAAGATTAAAATATGTACCATGTATTCAATGTTTGTCGCAAGAACAATGCAGTGATTTCTCCAATATAGAAAACTAGAAAGACAAATGTAATATTATGTAAGGATTTTAAAACCAAACTAGTCCTCGCGCGAAAAAGCATGACAAAAAATGTGTTAAATAATAATAATAGAATAACAATAACAAAGACTTTCGCTGGCGAGGACTACTATTGAGCGTAACCAGTTATATAGTCCTTTTGAAATTTTCATCTCTATTTTTCTCGATATCCACTGATTATTTTTAATGAAACCTATATGGAATATGTGTCTTATAAAATTGTAAAGATTTTCTATTCTGAAAGACGTTTTAAAAAATTAATCTAAAAAAGTTATTTTAAAGTTTTTGTTAAAAAAATCCCGCTTTTTTCACTATTCAGACATGTATGACAAAGAGAGCGTTGCAAAAATGAGTTGTGGTGTGAGGAGAAATACAAACTGAAATAGAGAGTAGGAGAGTTTTTATAAATACATGCAAAACCACATTATTTTTTTTCAATCCAAATTAATAAATTAAATAAAATACAATATAAAAAGATACGATACAAGTTAGAAAAGCATTTCATCCAAGGCATGAAAATTGCTAAACAAAATTTTGTTACTCTAGGCTTTAAAAATAAAGGTGCAAGATTCAATTTGAAATTTATTGATCTTCAAAGTGCACTTTTATACATTTTACAAAGTAAGGTATTAATTTTGTATACCTTAGTTCGTAAAATTTATAAAAGTGCACTTTGATGATAAATAAAATTCAAATTGAATCTTGTACCTTTATTTTTAAAGCCTATAGTAAAAACATTTTGTTTAACAAATTTCATGCCTTGGATGGAATGCTTTTCTAACTTGTAATATATCAGCTGAATTCGAATTAATTACAGGATTTTTGTGTGTGGTTGTCTTTTTACGCCTCTGCGTGACGCAAATCCTATATTACAGCCGCCATGCTGGTAATTTGTCAGGAATCTACATAGCTTCCCTTAATTAATGCCTATAGAGCTGAATGCCGGTAGCTTAATTAATAATACAATAGAAGCAATCCGTGCATATAGACAAAGATGTACGAATGAGTGTTAACTAAAAGTAATTGGTTTTGAGTTAAAAACTATAATAACAGCTGTACGCACCATATGTATCCTGGCATAATCCTTTGTTTATATAGACGACCAGTGAACCTTTCGTGACAGTTGTGTAGATCTTACATTTGTACTTCTTTTTTTTGCCCGTCTTCCCTATTATTCCGTATGTGTCAAGATTTATTAGCGTAAAAAACTATTCTGAAGCACATTTGATGTTACATCAAGAAATAACAATCGAGCTGAGAACACTCATTTACATAACCACAATATTCTTTCCTCTGTTTCTCTATAACTCTCTCATTGACAACGTTGTGAGAACGTCAGTTTGGCCTCCTGGTTAGGAAAAATGCATAGCATATTTTTTCACACTGCACTTAGTCTATTCTGCCTTCACTTAGTCAAGGAGCATTTCTTCCCGATTGAAGGGATTTTATTTATTCCCCCAATCACAAGGACTCGTTTTTGAGGATCTGTATTTTTCAACAATATAATATAAAAAAAAGCATGTTTATTTTTTAGACATTTTGCCACTCCACGCAAATGAAATTTAAATAAATAAATCGGAGTTTTACAGAATTATATATATATATATATATATATATATATATATATATATATATATATATATATATATATATAAGATGTTATTTGTGAATCTTAAGCAGGATGACCACCGGCGTTTTTTCGTATGGTATTATGGAGAAAGAAAACTCTAGATAGGCTTAACATACACCACGTGCATTGACCCATTTGCACAATAGAGCTGAAAGTACGCACCATATCTATCCTGGCATGTGTCTTTCTTTATATGCATTTATTAAACTAGCAGTGAACTTTTCGTATCAGATTATTGCATTTTCCCCCTGTCTTCCCTATTATTCTCTATGTTTCAAGATTTATTAGGGTAAAGTTTCAGATTTAGAAAATTCTCCATTTTCCTTCCGGTTCAATTGAACATGCGAATACATTTAAAATAATTTCTTAATCTCAATTTTCTATAGTGGACGCACAATACAAAATTCGTACGCACACAAATAGACGATTGTTTTTTTTATATAGATATGTTTTATAGTCTTAAACCTGCTTTTATCTTTCATGTTTAAATTTGGTCCCTTCACCATCTAATGTATATTCAATATCCGTGTTTTTACTCTGAGAGGAAAACCCCCATCTTTGTCCCGAATTAACTGGGATTTATACTTGCGTAATATATGCGTAAAAGTGGTATTCTTAACACACACCTCTTTCCATATATATTTATATATACGTATATATTTTTCTTTAACAAATTGTGCCTGCGTAACTCTTCTTAGGTTTTCTGGTTTAGAGAAATGAATCTTCATATATAATTTATTTGAACGCATGCGAAATTGTATTTGGTTTTAGTTGGGAAAATTTGTACAAATGTGTTAATTTTTTTTTTAAATGAAAATTTCCAGGTGACGGTCGAACGCCGGCATTACGTATATGCATGCTTTATGTAATAGTTATCATTTCATATTAAATTTGTAGACTTTTAGGAAACATGTTTTCACAGTTAAATGATTAACGGAAGAGGCAAAAATAAATCGATGGTAAAACGTTTTAGTTTCGATGCTTACTGGTGGCGCATGATTCATTTGTTTTAACTTTACACCTGTAGAGTCGAAGAAAATGAAGGGAGGAAGCGCCCACGTGTCTGCGCGTCATGCCTTACCTTGGAACGCTCCTACGGTGTGCGTACGTGCATGGCCGAAACATGAAAGAAATTCCAAAATGGCGCCGTTCTCATCTTGTAGATTATGCGATCATCACTGGGCCCCACGTGACCGTTCTTTGGCTGCTGATTGGCCAAGGACGAACGCCGGAAGGATAAAGGGAGTGTGTTTGGAACATGGGGGCGTCTTTTTCTAGGATCGACGTCAGTGTGATCGGATCGGTGAACTGAACTGCTGCAGCTTTAAGAGTACTTTAGTGTGTGTGTGATTTTTTGGGACTTGCTCGTCTGCTGACTTTACAGGACTTTCTTTTCTGCTGATTCTACAGGACCTGCCCTTCTGCAGAACTTGGAACAAAACTTCAAGCCTTTTCTTTCTTTTCACACGTAGTCGCCTAAAAAGGTAGAATCCGACTTACTTTTGAAACGGCTTTAACACCATTATAATATATTCGGTTCGATATAATATAATAATAAATACTAAATCTTCATTAATCAAAATATCATATTTAAGCGTATTTTACGACAGGGCAGTGCAGGGCGTTCTGCTAGTAAAATTATATTAATTTCTTTGTTGTTATCACCACTTTCCGCCCGTTTTGTTTTTTAATACAATGTAGGAAAAGTAGATAAGTGCCTTATCAATATGAAATATCATTACAATCGGATATAAGTATTTGAAGTTTTATTACTGGCTGCACGTAGGTATTCCGCATATAGACACTGACCTTCAAATATGTATTAACTTCCGTTGTCTTACTTAGAAAGCCGGATAAGTATTTTATAAATTTCTTTTTTTTTATTACATTTTCACCCCAAACAAGGCACATTGACACTTTCATATAATCAGGGATCTAAGCTACATAGGTGCTAGGTACGGAGTTGGCCAGTAAGATGTCAGTTCATGTTACAGTTAAACTTCTGCATGTCAGTACAGTTGCGGAAGCAGGGACCCGGAAGGAAATCCCAATGTCTTGAAGTTCTGGGGAAGAAACGACTGGAGTAGAACGTCTTCTTACATCTAGCATCACTAATGTGTAAGGGTTGGATTTAGCTGCTTGTCGGGTATTCACGTCGAGGGGGTACAAGTGCTTGCAGTACGTCGGAGCATTCACCATTAAAATACTTGTAGCGTAGGCAGAGGGATGCAACATTTTGTCGATGGGACAGATGCTGAAGCTTAGATGACAGTTCATGACCTATGAGGTTGGTGACTGCGCATTCTAAAATTTTAAAATATGGCTATGCTCATAGATACCTTAAATTAGATGAACACTTACAATTCTGATATTATATTCTTCCAAATAATGTTATATTAAATATAGTTTGCCTTCAAATTGTATAAGAGTTGAAGTTTGAGATTCAGAGAAAAGCTAATCTTAATCCCGGCATAATTAAACATGAGAATAGATTTCATATATTTTCCTTATTTTCTAAATCCCCTTTCTTATAAGAAACACACAATGCGAAATGCATTGTACACAATGCGTTTTTTTTATATAGAGTAATAGATTAAAACGTGCTTGTATTCTTCATGTTTAAAATGTATGTACAAGTGTTAAGCTGTCTGTGATCTAAAAGTCATCCAAACTGTCATGTACGTTATCAAGGGTCGATCTCTCTATTAAAATCCGTCGTTCATTACATGGTCCGCTCTCTTAACAAACATCTGATATTGACTGAAAGAAAAGCCAGCCAAATATTTTGTCAGTGCGTAGTAGCAAAGAGAATCAAATATAAAACGTTTGCCAAGATGTGGGAAGGTCAGGAGGTCACCAAACTGCAATGAATTGGCCAAATGCATTTTACAGAAGCCGCATATCTCTTTTGGAAATAGACCAAGATATTCTTTATGCAGTCGGTGTTTAGCCAATGAATTTCTAAACAGAAAACGCATTAATCTTTTATGGTCTACTTTGCTCGAGTCAGATTCTGACCCCAAATCATTACTTTGTTTGTTCCTAGCTGGATTTTCGTTTTTGTTTTTTCTTGTATTACATTTGCTTTTGGAGAGTCGTACGCGTGAAGTTGTTGCGTTTGTCGTCTGATTGTGGGAACATATTTGAAATAATAGGTTAGGATATTTGTTTTAAATTCAATGCTCAGCTTTCGCATAGTAATCATTTTTCATGCATACAAAACTTTTTCTTGCATTACCCACGTATTAAATGTATGTTGTTTCTCCTGTGATTTTGAGTACATATTTTGAAATTATATTAAAGGATGATTTTGAAACTCAGCATTCTGATGGGACTACTTACCTACAGAATACAACGCAGTTTCTTGCCTTAAAAATTCATCGTTCAAGATTGCTATGTTACTACTTACTTTCAGGTTCAGCAATTATTCTTGCATATATAAAATGTACGTTGCTTCTCGTGTGATTTTAAGAAAATATTTTGGAATTGTATGTATCTTTTTAATCGATTTTCACCCCAAACAAGACACAGTGCAACTTTGAAGTAAGGAGCTACTATCGAGGACATAATTTGCAGGGACATTATGAGGGGAGATGAGTTGCAAGATGATTATAAACATTACACTTGAACTTGTGCATATCAGTACAGTTGGGAAAGCAGAATCCCAGAAGGGAGTTCAAAAGACTTGCAGTTCTGGGGAAGAAACTATTGGAGTAGAAGGCTTTCTCGCACCTTGGGATCTATACTGTAAAGGGGTGCGACCTAGTTGTTTGTCGGGGGTAGTCACATCGAGGAGGTACAAGTGCTTGTAGTTCGTCAGAAAATTTACCATTAAAGTATTTGTAGAACAGGCAGAGAGATGTAACATTTCGTCGAAGGGACAGAGGCTGAAACCTAGATGACTGTTCAGGACCTATCAGGTTGGCGACTCTCTTTTGTACCCTGTCCAGGAGTGAGAGACAAGTAGCAGATGCACCAGCCCAAATGTGACAACAGTACTCCATACATGGGCGAATGGTGGCCTTATAAATGTACAGGATATTTTCAGGCGTAAGTAACTTTCTAGGACGGTAGAGACAGCCCACCTTCTTTGCAAAAGCCTTGGTAATGCTCTCAATGTATCTAATCCAGTTCACGTTTCCTGTAAACGTTAGGCCGAGGAGTTTAAAAGAAGTGCTTTCAGGTAATGTGTTCTTGGCCATTGCTATTGGATTATATTTATATATATATATATATATATATATATATTAGAATGATTTATAAACTTCAAAATTATTTTGTACAACTTACCTTCAAGATACAGCACCTTTTCCTACCTTTAAACTTTAATACTCAGCATTGCCATAGTACTATTTATCCACAGGTACAATACTTTTTTCCTTCCCCACATATAAAATCTACCTTGAAATATAGTTCAGACGATATATTGTCTCCTTGAAAGAATGCGCGACTCGCAGTCCTCAACCTATTGTGCCAGCGAAAAGATAGATTTATTCTTAATTTGTTAATGTTTTTCTCTAGATAATAAACAATTTTTCATATTTTGAATTTAATTTTTGGTATTTTCTACAAAAATATTACTTCATAATATTTCTCTTGATCTCTTTATTGATGTAAAAAATAAAATATATTTTATCTGACGCTGTTTTCTGCGCACACCGTTACCCTTATACTTCTGAATCCCTCCACTCTTTCATCTGCCTCTACAAAACTCTCTCTCTATCTCTCTCAGTATAGTGGTAAAGTGTCCGTTACACTCGGGGCGTATCTATCTATGCCTCTCACTGTAATGGAAATGCGTCTTTATACTTGGAGTGTATAGTTATACTTCAATCACTCTGACCCACACGTGTAACTGTTCGTGGAGAATCCAGCCCCATGTTCACCTCTTGCTCACATTGAAATCGTTTTATTATAAAGCGCTAATATCGAAAACTTTTTTTCCGATAAATTCTCATTGAAAGTTCACCCTCGACCAGGTCACGTCTCCTTTCCAGACGAGTGCGTCTTAAATTACGGATCAATCAGAAATCATATCATGATCAGAAAGGCGTTGTCAAATTAATCGAATTAATTGTCGACTGTTTGATTGATTGATTTTTACGGGGTGTATCAGATGTTCAATATTGATGAGTTTTTGAGAGATTCGAAGATCGATAGTTTTTAAATTACAAGCAAAAACAACAAAAAGGCATTTTTACGTGAGTGTTAATGTTTTATATAAAGAAATGTGTGATAATTGTCAATTGATTGGAGTGTTTATGTATCATATCTTTGGATAATATATTTTATAATCAATAATTTTATGTAAACGTATCTAAATTGTAATACTCTATGAATATGTGCGTGCAAAAGCTCTAATGCAATGGCTTCTTTTTTTGAAAGAATAGAAGTATATATTTTGAGAGGGTAAAAGTTACGACCGCTTTCTTTAACAAAGATGTTTTGGGAGAATCTTGAAGGGTGGAATAAATGTAGGAAATTACAGAATTGAATAAAAGTGACAGTTATATAATGAGGACGTGTACTAGTAAAAATATGAGTTGTGATTGTATTGGTAATATATTTAGTCGATGGGTTTTTCACCCTATGATTCCTTACAAAAGGAGGGGATAATAAACTTTCTGTTTCGTACATTTGTTATAAGTTTTCATGTCAATTTTTTAGTTGTTGTTTAGCATCATATAAATTTAAGTTTATTTTGGCATTATATTCTCATATATCTTTCTAGTTGGAATACTATTTAAAAATATATCGGGTACTTAAGGCGTGGACATCGTGCATTTTTCCAATATACTTTTGGTTTGGTTTGGTTCGGTTGTTTTTGTTTTACGGCATATCAACCCTTTTCAGGTTATTTAATGCCGAATCCAATGATTTTAAAGAATTTTTTTTTAATATAATATATTTGTTGTTTTCAAGTCGGTTTGTATTAAACCCATAGTTGGAACTCTAACAGGTACTACCACTCTGGGTAAGAGTGGGCCTAGGAGCAATGGGAATTAAAGGATGGCTCCACACTCCCCAAAGCCCGCAAGTTGGGAGTCTTACCACTGGATATAGGTTAAGGTCATATCCAGGACCCAATATTCCTTTGCGAAATATATATATATACATATATATATATACATATATATACATATATATATGCATATATATATACATACATATATATACATATATATATATACATATATACATACATATATATATACATATATATATATATATATATATATATATATATGCATATATATATGTATATATATACATATATATATATACATATATATATATATATACATATATATATATACATATATATATACATACATATATATATACATATATATATATATATATATATATATATATATATATATATATATATACACTTGTGCCCGATATTATTCATACCCCTCGGGTCTTTGAGATTTCTATAAGAATATTGATCAAACCAGAAGGTAGACAATATTAAAGGGATTTCAAACAATAAATCAAGCATAAGCATTTAATTTAAACTCAACAAATAAATAAATTATGCAAGTTTGAAACATTATACAAAGAAAAACAATAATGGCACTAGTTCAAAATTATTCATACCTCTCTTATTAATAGTCAATAGCATGCCCTTTATTCTTAATAACTGCCTGTAACCGTTTTGGATATTTATCAACAAGGTTTTTACAAGCATCAACACTGATTTTTGACCATTCTTCAATGCAGTAGTTCTCCAAATGCCTCAAATTTCTAGGTTTCCGCTTTTTAACCTCAGTTTTCAATATGTGCCAGAGGTTTTTGATAGGGTTCAGGTCAGGACTCTAGCAAGGCCATTCCAAAACATTTATTTGATTATCCTCAAACCATTTCTTGACTATTTTGGCAGTATGTTTTGGATCATTATCCTGTTGAAGGACTCAGTTTGGTCCTAAATGGAGCTTCTCCGCATCCTGCCTAATGTTTTTCTGGAGTATCTCCAAATATTGCTCCTTCTTCATGGTTCCATCTATCTTGACCAAACTACCTGGACCACTAGCCGAAAAGGAGCCCCAAAACATTAGGCTACCACCACCATGTTTCACCGTGGGTATGGTGTTCTTTGGGTTGTAAGCTTCTCCTTTCTTCCTCCAAACGTAAGAAGCATCCATATGGCTAAACAATTCAATTTTTGCTTCGTCAGTCCACAAAATACTTGAGAAAACGGACTCTGGAGAATTCACATGGGTCCTAGCAAACTTTAGACATGCTGCAAGGTGTATTCCGGTGTGCAATGGAGTCCTTCTTGGCCTTCTTCCTTTCAGACCATTTTCATGCAGAGTCCTTTGCAATGTTTGCCTTGTTATTTTTATGCCAGAAGACTCCAGATTTTCTAAAATGTCCTTAGTAGTGGTGATTGGATTTGCATTAACACTTCTTACAATATTCCTGGTGGCTCTAGTAGACAGTTTCCTTTTCCTTCCTCTACCAATCAAGTTGTTTGTTATGTTGTGGCTCTGGAATTTTTTGATGATGCTCTGTACTGTTGCTGTAGGGACCTCAAATTTCTTGGAAATTTACTTGTAACCTAAACCATCCTTATGTGAATTCACAATTTTAGTCCTAAGATCATTACTTAGCTCTTTTTTCTTCCCCATTCTAATAATTTTTATTCTTTTATTGGTTTTCAGTTGATATCATTTTAATTTCTGAAAAATGCAAAAAACGAAATGAAATTAATCAAAGGTTGTATAAAAGCATTCAAAATAAGAATCAAACAGGAAACAAACAGTCAGAAACTCGATTAATACTGAAAAAATAAGGGGTATGATTATTTTTGAACATTGCAGATTTTATAAATAGCTGTATATTTCTTTTATTACAAGTATCCCGAGATTTTAAAATGACGAAAATGATCAGAAGGGGTTTATTAAAAATATGTATCAATATGGACGTAAACAATAAATTCTTACAAAGTTACACCTAATAAACTCAATTTTCAAGGGGGGGTATGAATAATATCGGGCACAAGTGTATATACTATCTTATCTATCTGACGTAACCCGGAGCATTTCTATTAGACCCCCCCTCTTGCGTTATCTCCCAAGATCGATTTCTATCTCTCCGTCTCCTTAAATCCTTTCAAGTATCATTCTGAAATTTTGTTTAAAACAGAAACCTTTATTGCGATCGAGCCCCTGTCGTACTGTTGAACTTATATGTAAGGTCTTTCTGCGTATGTGGTAATAAAACTCCTCAGATGCACTTGCGATGTTAGGCTGTGTAAGATGTTAACTGGTCAAAATAGCATGTTTCCTTCTTTCCTCGAATCATCTAGATTATTCTTGTCGAAAACATCCCGACACAAAACGTGTCTAAGAACACTGCTAGGCACATGAAGTACTTTCGGCTGAAAATTCATAAAAGTCGACCGTTTTTATAGAGAAACGAATTCACGAACACACAAGCAGCATTCTTTTATATATAGTGTATATATATATATATATATATATATATATATATATATATATATATATATATATATATATATGTGCGTTTTTATTTTACTTTATGTAAATATCGTCATATCTTTCTACGATAAGCAGGCCGTTTCGATCATAATTGATTTCATTAGGCAGGAAAAATTTTAAAAAGAACAAGACCATTTTAAATTTTAGAAAATATAGAGAAAATATACTTTGCCAGGACTAATAATAATAATAATATATATATATATATATATATATATATATATATATATATATATATATATATATATATATATATATATATATAAGGCTGAATGACTGTGTGTGTGTCTGGTCAAGAATAGACGCCTATATGGTTGATTATTTAAAACAAAAACTGATTACATATAATGATAGAAGATGTACCGAGACACAGGAATGGGTATATTTGCTCTGGCAGAACTGTGGTTCATTAAAATTGTCGGGTCTGCGTTCGCGCCTGGTCAACGAAGTATGGAAATAAACAATTTTTAAATTAAAAATAAACGTTTACAAGTGTTTTTGATATAGATGTACATAATAATACTTTGATAAGTATGTTTTAACTTAAATAGGGATGGTATAATAAAATCGTTCCCGTCTGGCCTCCATAGAATAGCAATAGGCACAAACTTTAATAAAGACTTTTCATATCTATCTGCGTAAGTATACTTATATAATTATGTTTCAGTTTGAAGAAATATCGTATAATAAAATTATGGGATGTTCGTTCGCACCTGCCCCCCTTAGAATGGAAATGTCACAAAGTTTAGCAAGGTTTTTTTTTAATATAGATCCACAGAATATTGTGAAAATGTTTCAGTGTGAACAGGTATGGTATAATAAATTATGTGGTTTATCTATTTTATTTTTACTTTCATCATATTTTGCTTTGGTTTTGATGCCCCTAAATTCAACCCAAATTTACAACCCTTCCTTTTCATAAGCTATCATACTTTCATGAATCAAGTCCAATTTCTGTAGACTGTTGTTTTAAACCAGTCAACGACGGGTACTTTTGCTAGTATATATATATATATATAAATTTTGTCGTCTTTCTAGCAGGAGGGAAGGTGTGCGTCCATCTCTGCTCTATCGTTACTATTTTGGCAGATAATCGACTTGACTCCAAACCATTGTTCCCGCTTGTAAAACGTTTGTTAGAAATACTCGTTATCTACAATAACCATCCGAAATTATCTTTACTAACATAAGGTTAAGATTTTATTAAAGCGATATTGTTTCATATATATCACTTGCTACCTCTTTTTGAATATATTAGTAATGTGGCTCAAGAAAATAATGGCTTACCCAGACCAGGTAAGTTTTTAGTACAAAAGAAGAAATAGTTCCGCCAGAGATGTTTCAAGTGAAGGAAAAATTTCTGAACAGTTTCTTTTGGGATAGAGGTAGGAGTAAATAATATCCAGTTAAATCGCGCTGATCACGGAAGCAGAATTAGATGAAAACGGCTATTAATGGGTTCTAAGCCAGTGAGTTGTCAGCCCGTTCTTTTTTGTTTGTTTTTGTTTGTTTTGCCTCTGATTCGGCCTGTGTCTTTAAGTTTGATAAATCATCTTGCGATGGGGGAAGATTTTGATCGAGTGGTCATTATATCTAGTCAAGCGGAGTGGTTCTTCTTCGAAAACGCTGCGATTGTCTGGCGGTTTCCAAGTTGATGAACGCGGAAAAGAAATTAGAGGGAACAGAGGAAAAAGATATACACAACACAAAAATAACTTTAGATATTTTGTTATTTAAGGGCACATCAAACCGTTCGATTTTTGTGTTGATTTGTGTGTTTAAAGTTCTTAATAACTTGAAACGATTAGTGTTCGCTTGTTTAGTTTACGACATCTCAACCATCTTCAGATGGTTTTAAGTGGCCAGTATATCCCGTAAAGCGTCTTATTCACTTGAGCAAACATTGGCATGATTTGACGGTTTCTAAGTTTACGAACGCCGAATAGAATCATTAAAACAAAAGACAGAGAGAGAGAGAAGATGAAAATAGAAGAAATGTGCGTGATTGTGTTTAAATGAGAGAAGATGAACAAAAGTTTACAAAATACATCAGAAAAAAAATAGCAAACCGAAAAATGAACTCATCTATCGGAAAAGAAATAATATACATCCAAATGTAAATACACATCACGCCAATATAGCCTAACCTTAATCTGCTTGATATTGCGTAAGCGTTAAGCTTGTAAATTTGACAATCTGCGGTCTCTAGTCTTTGGTTATTATTCCCAGACTGCCCTTTACCGTAGATCTTAAATGCAAGACTTACATCAAATCCGTTGCTCTGTTTTCTGAAAAATATTTGGATTATTCTACCACCCATCTATATATATATATATATATATATATATATATATATATATATATATATATATATATATATATATATATATATATATATATATGTATATATATATATATATATATATATATATATGGGAGAGAGATAAAGAGAGAGCGGGGGAGAGAGATAGGGGTTAAGTCATGGAAAACGGATGTGTTTTAGTAAGTGACAGGTATGAGGAAGATGCTGTTTACTTTTTTATCATTTATCTTTTACGTTAGATTTTGTTATTGATTTTAAATTTTCTTTTTACTTTTCATTGCCCTCATGCAACCTTCGAGTCGTGAATACCGTGTTTGCTTATGAGACTTCCGTGAAAAATTAGTGAATTAAAAATATGTTTTCCATGCCTCACACTGGACACACACACACACACACACACACACACACACACACACACACACATATATATATATATATATATATAATAAAATATGAATTATAATATTGCTTATTACTTTATAAAGACATAAAAAATAGAAAAGGTTAACGTAAAAGAGAGAAAAAAGGATACATCTTTAGGCCATGCCATTTCTAAGCCAATTTTTCTTCTCAGAGGAGAAATACGAGAATTATAGAGAATGTGAATGTAGATAGAGATTAGCTTAATAACATTTACACTGCAAATAAGAATGGATAAAAATGAAGAAATATCAAAAGTACGTACAAAATATGAAGCGACTTATTAAAGTGTAAATAAAAAGAAAATTATGAAAAAAATAGAAAATTATGAATAATATAACCAAGAGAAAGTAAGTACACAAGAAGATAAAAGGAGCGATAGGAGAATCCAAAAGAATATAATAAAAGGCTAGTATGTATGTCCGTTAAGTTAACTAATAATAAAATGGGAGATAGAGTAAATATGAAGTAATGAGACTCATTAAAAAAGAGAAAAATTGTAAAAGAAAGAAGAAATTAAAAATGGAGGTAGGTACAGTAAAAAAATAAAAAGGATACAGGAGTACAGGAATATATATATATATATATATATATATATATATATATATAAATATATAAATATATATATATATATAAATTACAATTAAATTTACCAAAATGATCCAAGATGGTAAAATTAAAGTATATTATAATTTATATTTATGTCTCGGAAGTAGAGTGAAAAGCATATCTTAATTTTCTTTTATTAATATTATTGAAATCTTTTCTTTTTTCCTTGTACACATTTTTATGAATTATTCCATGGATTTCTGCCTTTGGATTATTATGGACCATCTTCTTCCAAATACGGGATTTCTTTGTATTTTACTTGTACAAATGGAAATTCTTTTAACTTTCTTGAAGTTTTACATTTTGATTTTACCGTCACTGGATTTTTTATCTTCCACCAGATTATTTCTCTTCCACCAGACTATCCATTCATGTGTAATCACCTTTTTCTTCACTATATTCCCTCTGCTTCACTTTTTTTTTAGTAAGATCTTTGACTTGTTGTTTCAGCAAACACTTCTGCATGTAAAATCCGATCCCGCAATTTGCTAATTCTTACCCTCTGATGACAAGGAAAGCATTTCTTCGAAACTCCGCTGATTAAGGACTATCCATTTATCTAGTGTTTCCTTTTCAGATTAAATATGTTTTTTAAACTCATTTCAAAGTGTTTTTAACATTTTATTAACTGTTTGCTCATATATATATATATATATATATATATATATATATATATATATATATATATATATATATATATATATATATATATATATATGAGACAAGATGTGTGCGTGTTTGTATACTTTTGCTAGAGATAGCAAATGAAGCATAGACATCAAAAATACCTCTGTTCTAAGAATAACAGATATGTTCAAAATCAACTTCAATTTTATAATTGTTTTATACGGTCCCGAGCAACGCGGGTAGCCCTGCTAGTATATAAACAAAAAGCAATCGAAATGTAAAGAAAGTAGGATGCGAGGCATAAATAATCTAGAATATTGTCATTCCTAATTATTATTGCATTTTGCTCATATTATTTTTTTAGCGACAACAGTGTGCTGATGCAGCTTTATGTATTCGAAGTCACTTATCTAAGTGGTAGATAATTTTCCCTCATTTGCTGTAAATGCCTGCCTGCATTACTTCATCAGCTTTGATAGAACATTGTGTCTTTTTTTATATTTTATGACGTAGCTGTTACGTGCAGTCGATCGGACTGTTTCTCTTTCGGTAACACAGCGATGGTCTGAGGGTTTTCTGAAGAGATGGTCTCGGAAAATGAATTGGGAAAGGAGAGAGAAAAAAGCAAGAGAAATACTTTACGACTGAGAAAGGGAGAAGATTAATTGCCTTGTTTTATGGCACACTCAACATGTTCGTCGTTATTTAATGCCGAACCTACTAATTTTAGAACGAAAGGTTTAAATGTAAAGTTCTGTACACCTGCAAGCATTTATTCATATAGTGTGCTTTGGTTATTCGTGTATTCCTTCTTTTGCGGGATGTTATCCTCATCTTAATAGTTGTCTGTTGTTTCACCACGTGTCGGAAAAATCATCTTCTGGTCCTCTACAGGTGAGTAACCGCAGCAGGATCAGAATGCTGGGCGCTGTTACTGTATCCTCAGCAATTATTACCTTCCACAGCTATTGTTGTCTCATCAGGTTTTGGTCAACTAATCCTGTGACCTGCTTGAATGGGATTGAGATCGCTATCCTCATAATGCTCACCTGGAGCCATAGAGAATGCTGCTATTAACAGCGACACGGGTTTCAAAGGGCAACCAATGTCTGATGTTAAAGTGATATGTCCAATTTTGTGTTCTTAACTGGTTTTCCATGGTCGGGTTCGAATTTTATAGTATTATATATTGTTTCTATTTCAATTTAATTTTAACCCTGTAAGTTGGACTTATTAATGTGTGTATTAATTCTTTTGCTGACTCTTCATAGTTGTTGTTGTTTAACCAGATTTCGACCACCTCATCAGCTGGCTTTATCAGGTGATTAACTGCGACGGGATAGGAATCCGAAGTCTCGGAAATGCATTCCCAGTAACTACCGCTTTCCAGAGAGGTTGAGTCTCTACGGTTCAGGTGAGCATTGTCTGGGGATAGCAGTTTCAAACCTACCCAAGCAGACCATTGACTTATTTGTTCAAAGGTCATTGAATAAAAATAAGAACCATATATACTTTGCTTTGGTTCATACCATACTATCATTTTACAGGTTATCTATAACTATATATATATATATATATATATATATATATATATATATATATATATATATATATATATATATAAGCGAAAATGTGTGTATGTATGTATGTTCGCTTTTTGTGTATGTCCGCAAAAGGATTTTTTTCGCGAGACCGTCGCTCATTTTAAAAACTTTTTATATCACGTCGAAATCATAATATCTACGAGTTACGAACGGAAGTCGCCCGTTTATTTAATTTGCCCGACTTTAAAACGTTAAATATTCGACATTTTGGGATCGCCGCATATTGCTTTCGTATTTCGGTATAAAGAAAGCGGAACTCGATTCGCTCCTGGCCCACGGCCAGTTGTCTCTAGGAATAGATGTAACGTTTGGTGAATGTCAGCTTACCGTCGTCATATCAGACGGTTGCTTTCATTTCAAGACACACCACTCCCTTAATAAACGAGGGAGCTATTTTCCCAAAGTTAGGTAAAAACAAACAAATCGGGTTATTGCCCTCATTAAAAACTGTCCCGCATAAAATGTTCACTGTTGAATAGCTATTGCTTAGGTCATCGCACTAAATGTTAACTCTACGACTTCCACTTGACGTCACTTAGTGCGGGCACCTGTCAATTCTCTTCTTAATTAAATAAATTCAAACTTCTTTCAGTAACTCTTTCTTGCTGGCCGAGCGGTTAACGTGTCATGTGTTTTTCACATTTTATTTTCCAACTTCGCCTCAGGATTACTGTTTGATTCTACCCAATTACCATTTTTTTTTAACTCTCTTCCGTGTTTTTTTTATTTAAGAGCACACACACCTAAAAACACCCGGGCAATGCCGGGTACCCCGGCTCGTCTATAATATAAATCTCACATGTCTGTTTAAATGTATGTATGTATGTTTGTATGTCTAAAACATTCGACAGAGGCGACGGATTTTCACGGGATCAGCATCGTTTTGAAGCTCGACCTTTCGGACGGCAACTATCGTAAAATTGGCATTAATTCTTTCACCCTCAACTTGGCCATTTTCCACAAGGAGGGTTGTTTTTTTTGCGTCGCCATTTTCGCAATCATCGTATAGGTTTGAATTACTTTACTAATTTCAACGTTTCGGACTTCTGGTCGTTTCATGAAGTAGGCGTAAGATTTTCTTTCACTTTCATTCCCGCATTCGCATCACGTGTTTGAGCCTGCTTGCCTTGTACGACTTTTTTCTCTTTGCTAACAAACACTCCAAACATCCAGGCAAAGCCGGAAAGCCAGGCTAGTTTCATATAAGATCAAATTATTTCGGAAGTGAATATATGCCTTAAGTTTTTGTATCTTGAAACGTTTATTCTCTGTAGATTTTGTTGGTATTTTTACGGCATATATATCTTTTTAAATATATTCAATGCCAAATCTAAAAAGTGCACGTTTAACGGTTTTTAATTTTGAATAATTATTCATCAAGTTTTTACTGGTTGTTTTGTTTCCCAGCATCTCTAAGATTTGGCTTATTTAATTTATACTTAATTTTGGTAGGAAAAAGTATGCTTCAGCTAAGTGATATATGTGAATATTAACACATGGTGTTTGTATTTTTTGTTTGTAAATACAAAATAATTTGCTAAATATTGCTTTTCCAAACAAAAAATCTATAGGACAAGCTTCTAAAATATTACTCCTCAAACGATGAAAAAATTTCATCAAATACAATGTTGCCTTATACCCTTCTAGATTTTGGAAAATAAGGTACTCTAAAATAATTCGGATTTAACCCAATGAGTGTCTCCAATACTTTTCGCCAAAATATTTGAGACCATAATTAACCAAGCTCTAGTCCATCACCTTACAGATGCTAAACTTCTGACTGACAAACAATATGGATTTAGACAAACCCGTTCAACAGCAGACATCCTAATTGTAATCTCATAACGTATATACCAGTCACTGGACAAAGCGGAGAAGGGTAGAACGGTAGCTCTAGATATATCTAAAGCTTTTAGCAGGGTATGGCATGAATGTCTCCTCAAGAAAATCAGATCATATGGCATGACTGGAAGAATATTTAACATAATTAAATCCTTCTTAGATAAGAAAAAATCCAGGTTGTCCTCGACGGTCCTATATGTAAACAATACGATAAAAATGCGGGAGTGCCTTAGGGATATATCCTGAGACCTCTGTTATACCTAATATTCATAAATGACCTCCCTGACAAAATTGCCTGTAAGATGGGTATATATGCTGACGACACGACATTCTATAACAGACACGACAGGGAAACAAATAAACACATATGAAATGGCAGAAGCACTAGAGGATGACCTCCGATCTGTAGTGGAATGGGGATATAAATGGATGGTCATATTCAATGCTGCCAAGACTAAACTCGTTTCCTTCAATAATTACAAGACACCTTCTTTACCACCAATAGCAATGACCAAAGACTCTTTATCTGAAAGTCCATCCTGTAAACTCCTCGGTCTAATGCTCTCAGGAAACATGAGTTGGATCAATTACATCAAGAGTATCCCCAGGACCGCTGCGAAGAAGGTAGGTTCTCTCTGCCGTGCTAGAAACATACTAACGCTCAAAAGTATCCTATACCTCTATAAGGCCACCATTCGCCCATGTATGTAGTAGTGTTGTTATATTTGGGCTGATATATCTACCACTAGTCTCTCGCTCCTAGACAAGGTTCAAAAGAGAGTCGCCAATCTGATAGGTCCTGAACTGGCATCTAAAATTCAGCCGCTGTTCCATCGACGAAATGTAGCATCCCTCTGCTTTTTCTACAAGTACTTTAATGGTGAATGCGCTGACGAACTGCATGCACTTGTACCCCCTCGATGTAGATACCCTCAACAACCACGACAAGCAGCTTAATCCCACCCCTTCACAGTAGAGATCCCTCGATGTAAGAGGGCCTTCTACTCCAGTAGTTTCTTCCCCAGGACAGCTAGACTTTGGAATTCCCTGCTGGGTCCCTGCTTCCCCAACTGTACTGACATGCAGAAGTTCAAGTGCAACATGAACCGATATCTTGCTGCCCAGTTCCCTACACAGTACCCCTGATGCCTATGTCCTTGCTGGTAGCCCCTTACAACAAAGTGGCAATATGCCTTGTTGAGAGTGAAAATGTAATTAAAAAACTGTAGATCATTATCCAAACATCTATACTTTTAAAATATTCACAAAAACGTGTATATTTATAAAAGATGACCGATGACTTAAATAAATATATACATACAATCAATAATATAAATCTCACCTGTATGTTTAAATGGATGTATGTATGTATCTATGTATGTATGCATGTATATATGTGTTTGTGTCAGGCCATGTCATATGCTACTGGTACCATGTCACCCAGTACTACCTGCTTCATGGTCGGGTTACCGGCGACTAAACTGGTTCCCCCCACCAAACTTGTTTGGTGAGGAGGGCGGCTAGTCTCGCTGAAGGATTAAAAACAAGACGTTCCAAAGGGCGAATGAACTCTTTTTCTGAGCCAACGGCCAACTAGCACCGTGTATATTTGTGTGTGTGTGTGTATGTGTGTGTGTGTGTATTGGGGTGGAGAGGGCTCCCGTAAGCCGTGGTGAAGTAAACCTTTCTAGGAGGAGCAAATCTCTGATTTAAACAACCATAAAGCGGAAGACCAGTACCTGCATTAAGCTGGTCTGCAGTTTAATTTGTTGCTGGCTATCTTGCTCTGGCTTGTTGCTGGATCTCAACATTTTGAACCGAGAGAGAGATTTAGCTGTCGTACAAAGCTAAGACTCTGTAACATCATCTTTGTATAGATACTCCCTCAGGCATTTGGGCTCATGGATTTTAAATGTCTGAGGGAGTGGCACTCGTCTGACAAGACGCTGCAATCATCGTATATGTACGTATGTATGATAAAAACTTTCGATAGAGTTGACGGGTTTTAACAAGATCGGTATCGTTTTTAAACACGACCCTTCGGACGACAAATATTTAAACATTGGTTAAAAACATTAATTCTTTAACTTTCAACTCAGCACTTTTCTACAGGGTGGAGTCGCTTTTTATTTCGCAGATATTTTCGAAAGGCAATCCTTCTTTTCGATCGACTAGCCTTAATTTAAACATTTGCCACTCCCTGTTTGGCGATGGCCGCAACAGCAAAGACGTCATTTTTTTCACGCTCTTTTTTTTTCTTCGTGGTACGGGTTCGAGCATACCTTCCTGTTTACTACTACGCACCTCCAAATGCGGGTGACGACGGGTACCCAGGCTAGTATTATAGAAAAGACATGATTCCATTTCAGTTTGATTAAAACAGTTTTTTTTCTGTTGCAAATCATCTAATAGTTACTCACTTGTGTACAAATACTAGGATGTAAAAGAAACTTTTATTATATTTGATAATGACACAATGTTTAACGAACAATCTCGGAGATGCGTCGCTGTACATCTCATGCTCTGTATCGATCCAAGTTATGACAACTGGAACATTGCACTACTGCTGGACTACTGTGTTTGGTCATGCGTCGAGAACATCATAAATATGACCTTCCATAACACAAAGCCAGTCTGATTGCCGCCATTCGCGGAATATTCGCCGAACTACCGCGGCCGTTTGTAGAAAATAGCATGCTCCCAGTTCCGAACGTGTAGCACGGCGGTAGTTGAGGCTGAAGGCGGTGGCATTGAATAGATGTCAGCTTTACTACATGTTATCTGAATCGATTATTTTCAATAAAAGTTTTAAAATAAAGCAGTGATGTATTTTAAGTGGCTACACTTTTATTGTTCTACCCTGTATAATGTGATATATTATTTGGTATGACAGTTTTAATGTATATATGACCTTGCTCAATACATAATATGGAGTAAGTTAAAAAATGTATATGGCAATTAAGCTACATAGAATATTCCGCGTTTCATTCTCGCGAAAATTCACCAGGCTTCTGTGTAGCGTAATTGCCATATGTATTTTAAAACTTTCTACATAGCTCTACAGAAGTATTGAGCACTGTTGAAGTAAATACTGAAAATTTACGCATAAATGTATATTTTCTGATATTAATTTATGTGATTAAATTTAGTAGCTATATATATATATATATTATATATAATATATATATTATATATATATTATATATATTATATATATATATTATATATCCTATATATATATTATATATATATATATTATATATATTATATATATATATATTATATATATTATTATGTATATATTATGTATTATATATATATATATATTTTATATATATATTATATATATATTATATATATTATATATATATTATATACATTATATATATTATTATATATATATATATATTATATATATATATATATATATTTTATATATATATTATATATAATATACTATATATATATTATATATATATATTATATATATTATATTATATATATTGTATATATTATATATATATTATATATATATTATATATATATTATATATATTATACATATATTATATTATATATATATATATTATATTATATATATTATATATATATTATATATATTATATATACATTATATATATTATATATATTATATATATATTATATATATGAAGTAAATACTGAAAATTTACGCATAAATGTATATTTTCTAATATGATTTTATGTGATTAAATGAAGTAGCCATATATATATATATATATATATATATATATATATATATATATATATACATATATATATATATATGAGAGAGAGAGAGTTAAGGTATTTTCTAATATTCTATTTTTTTATTATTTCATCAGTTTCTCTTTTCTATTTCTTTCGAAACCTTATAATGGAAACAATCAAAACCCATTCGGATGTAAAACGAAGGGTCGTTCGGGTTGTTAAAATCTGACCATTGTTATCCCTGAAAAACTAGTTATTTCCTATAATATCTGGAAGGCTTTCAGTAATTTGTGTTTTCTTTTTCGTCATCCGAGCAAATTAGGGTCCGTTGTTGAATTTTTTTTTTCTTCTCTGGGTGAAGTACAATAAACTTGCAATTAAATTGATTAGAACCAATCTAAAAGGGTTTTCTTTTTTGCGTTGTAAATGTTTTCCTGTCGAGTTCAGGTTCTATATTCCACGCGTTTAGAATTGACGAGTAATTGCTTTCTACGATGTCCGTGATTATGTTTCTTTTTCTTCTATTATTGTAATTATTTTTCTTTTTCTTCTCATTTGTTTTTCTTAGCGTGCGTTTTCTTTATTTGAATTGCTTTATTGGTCCCACAAAAGAATGGGGGTTGGACCTGTAAGTTTACCCTTGTCTGTCCGTCCGTCCGTCTGTCTGCAGTTTTCTTAATAACCACGCCTTGAAATTTTGAGAAATTTTGCACAAGCATTAAACATATTATGATTAAAAATATAACAGAACGGATTTCCTGGGAAAACTCCGATTGCGCACCCCCTAGGGGTGCTTTTCGGATTAAAATTGCTAAATTGACACTTTTGTGCTTATTAAAAAAAAAAATGATGTCTTGGATTTTTATAAAACTTTCTGAAAAGTTTTAAATAACTGATATTTGTATTATTTTGTTTGTCTATATTCGTGATAACTATTTGGTGTGTTCCAGGGGTTATTCAAGGGCTAATAAAACACTTGATTTCTGGGCCTATTTTACCATATTTGTCAAAAATTGTCTGTGTATGTCTATTTAGCAGTTTGCATTGTGTTAAACTAAAATTTAATATGTTAAGGCCTTGGAAACATTTGTGGGGTAAACGGGTGGAGGGTGCAAATGATGGACTGAGTCATTTTTTTTCTTTTTTTTTTGTGCATAGGGTAGAACTCAAATTTACATAAGTTAAAACCTGAAACTGCACCGTTTGTTCATTTTCACCAGGATTTTACGTCTCCTGGGGACTTTTGAAGTTAAACGGGGAGGCTGGGAAAATACTGAACTTAGTTATTTTGTATGCCTCGTTCACTGCGGACTCGCTTGAGACCGTGCATGCTTCACTTGTTTACCTTGTCATTTTTTTTCTTTATTTGAATTGCTGTATTCTCTCCAATTCTCATCATTACAGTGTTTACCTCTTGCTCTGTCTATATTCTAGCGTTATAATCAGGATTCGGTTCTGAGGTTCGGGAAGGAGTGAGTAACTCAACAGTACGTTTCTGCCCTCTTCTTTTCCAATCGACCACACCTGGCCTCTCGCCACCAATGTCACACCGCACAATCCGAACGTCAGCAATACAAATTTCTTTTCAAGAGAAGATGTTCACGACATTTTTCTCTCTGCTGCCCCAGGGAATTTTTCCCATCTTCTATATCCTCCTATCTAGAAAAAAAAGGAAGATACAGGAAAAAAATAATAGCTTCTCCCATCATGCTCTGCCTTCCCAAGATGCCCTTCGCGCATGCAAATGCGCTGGCTATCCTTTCCTTCTTCTTTCCTAAAGAGGGATGCAGATACGCCCAGTACGTTTCTTTTCTATCTATATCTCTGCTTTTGATAACAGATTTATAAAATACATTATACCTGTGAGTTTGTTTTTATTTCCTACCGACTCCAAAACGACTCGGTCGAGTTTATGCAATTTAACATGAAGGTACTTTATGATCCCGGTAGAATTTTTACATAAGTTCTGAGTCGTCATGCTATAGATAAGTATCAATGATTGAATTATTCGATGTAAGAAAGAACAGGCGATTTTGATCAAAATTAACATCTTATACAGCCTAACATCAAACGTGAACACGTGAAGTTTTATTACAATATAAGATGAAAGGTCCAACATATAAAATCAACAGTAGGTTATTTTATATGATAGGGGCACGTTAAAAATGAATATTTTTTTAAGCAAAATTTCACAATTATAGATGACTGTCTCATTTTAAACTTTAATACAAGCCATTATATAAAAACGATAATTTTTAAAATTAAACAATCGGTTCTCTACATTGCAATGTAGAAT
Source organism: Euprymna scolopes (assembly GCF_053919585.1). NCBI lineage: Eukaryota > Metazoa > Mollusca > Cephalopoda > Sepiida > Sepiolidae > Euprymna > Euprymna scolopes. The sequence goes on along the minus strand of NC_136501.1, from coordinate 104,137,569 downwards.
ATAACATATTGTGAACTCAATCAATGCTAGAGGTATATAGAGTTTTCTTGTAGGTGCATCGCGATGGGTCCCTAATTAGAGTAGCATATTTAATTGAAAATTCAGCTAGTTCATCGATTTGAATGACAACATGTATGGGAGCGTCAAACATCCATTGGTCATCTTTCAATACCAGGCAACGTCGGGTATTCCTGCTGATTCTACATATTTCTTTTTTCGTTTACGTTTTTATTTCTATTTTTGACTCTAGTTATCTAGTATTTTTACATCTTAGTTATAATTACTCAATCTGTGTTTAGTTCGTCGCCATTTCCATACCTAATTTTTATGTAATGCAACTACTTTTTTACTGTATTTGATTCAATGTTCATTTTTGTTCTTTATTCTGCTTCTTAAATTCTATTTTTGTCTTTTTATTGCATTTTCAATCAAAATAGAGCAGAACTCCACATTGATGTAGGAAGCTAGAATCTAGGACATGATTGGAAGGATACTATGGAGGGAGTGTAGCAGTAAGATGGTTGTTTACATAACACTTGAAGGGAATTCCAAAGTCTACAAGTCTGGGGAAGAAACTGTAAGAGTAGAAGGCATTCTGATATCTGGGCATCTCTACTTAGTAGGGATAGGGTTTTGCTGCTAGTCGGGTTTGTCAGGGTTACAAGATATTAAATTTAGTCGGAGCATATACTATTAAAATACTTGTAAAACAGACAGCGATGCAAATATCGGCGATGGGACAGTGTCTTCAGCTTTAATGTTTTCCTTTGTAAACGTTTTCAATATTGTTCTATTAACCTTATTCATTTTTCTCTACTTTGCATTTAATCAGTTCATTTTGCATATTAAAAAACAGTTTGCTTTACGGGCTGGGATACAAGGGTTTAAACCTCGATCAAGTCAGGCCGAAGACTAAAAATGTGTGATACTGCTTCCTTGCTAAACGCCTTAGCGAGAGAATTTGCGTAATCTAATGGATCAGATTGCGTATTAATCTACACTTCTGTATAGTAGCTAATTAAAAGGGGCGATTACATGTTGCCCTCGACTATAGTCGCAACGGAGTTTAAGCTTCATTTTATTCTTCGTGTTTTAGTTGTACTTTAACTTCTTTTATTTCATCAGTTCTATTTCCAAAGATAGTTTTTTTTTATGTCATACATTTTACAATTACTTACGGAGATACTTACAATGGAATGGTATATCCACCCCATATCGTATACACTTTGTCAACACCGAGAAAGCATATGGACTACATCAACCAACACACAGTCAACGCAACAACGAATAAGGCCTCCCCGTATACTTTTCGAAAAATCAATAAGGAGCAATACGCTTTCGCTATATGGGAATTTACTTTCTCCCCTGGACATATTTTCTGCACACCTGGATTTATAACCCCGAACGACATTGGAATCCTTCCGATATTGGATTAACCATGTTTTATCTGCTTCTCTTTTCGTATAATTTTTTTTTCCATATAATTATACACAACCACTCCAAAAAACTATTTTCAATACCGTCCATTCGCAGCTGAACATTTGTAACCTCTGATGATATAGCCCGTTGTTGAAAATCCGTGGTTTAAGGAAATGAAAATAACCCCTTCTATATATTCCTTTTGTCAAACAATGAATTCTTAAATCGAATATATGTCTCTATATGTTGTTGTTTTTTTCAGAATTTATAATTTAACCACGAAACTTATATATTGCTCTATTCTTAAACATTGAGGTTTTCCTTGTTGGTTATGATCTCCTTGAAAGTATTACTTCAAGTAATATCTATCAGGATTTTTCATCTGAATTCTATCAGGGTTTTATCTCGCTTATATATATATATATATATATATATATATATATATATATATATAGACGTATTTGTGTATATGATGACAATCATTATTTACACAGTGCTATAATCTGATAATCAATTACGAATGTCTTCATAAATTATAACGTTTCTATGCAAATACATATGTATTGTGTTCAGTTTTTTTTATATCTAATTTATTAATGATTATTACATTTCAAACTATTATCGAATCTGAAATATAGATTTCTTCATTTTTTTTCGGCCAATCAGAATCAACATAGAAAAATAGGTTAATTACTCTTTCTTCTGTTTCTCAGTGATGGTGTTTAGTATTTGCTACTTGTATTTTCTATTGAAAATTAACGTCTGATATTTCGTTATTTCCTTAATTATGTTATCGATTGAATTTACATTGCTGCATTGGCTTTTTTTAAATGTGTACACACGTCCCAATATACGGTGAAGACGCTTGGTCCGTCGTCAATCTGTCGGTGTGTCACTATAACATAATCGCATAGTCATTCTGGGAACGGCTTTAGTGTAAAGTCAATTGCTCAGATGCACATATAGTGATTATGACTGAAAGGAAATAAAAGAAGAAAAAGAGAGAAGAAAATGTACTCGTGAGCAGTTACGCTCTTGAAACCCGCGATGGCTTTCTTGTTACCTATACATTCAACGATGTTGCTATGACTGGTACCGTGTATTGACCGACAGTTGTATCTGATGTCGTATATCTACGTGCAGCTGTATTTTGTACCGTGTGAAGAGAGTCTGCTGATGTGGCAATCAGAAAGAGAGAACATATTCGTGTAAAACACGTGTCGGTGATTCGTATTGTAAACAAAGAAAATAAAACAACTATTTCTTGCCTCTGGAAAGTTTGTGAAGAAGTGTTCTTTTTGTTGCGACTGTTTCTACATACAATCTTTGGATCCATTTAACCAAGTAGAAAACGCACAGTATTAAAACAAATTAGCAAACCCACTAGATTTCTAATGAGAAAAGGACACATTACAAAAGTTGTTTCGATATTATTTAATGCAGCATTATTTTAAGAGAGCACAGAATTTGCATGGCATGCTTTATATGTTAGTTGATTGAATGATGCATGAGATTTTAAAGCGTAAAAACATGATTACAACTACTCAAAAATTAACAACAATAAGTGAAATGTTTGATTAATTAATCGGGCAATCCGTGTATTTGTACTGCACACTGTAAAAAAGAAAACACTCCTACAATATTTTAAAATGCAAAAATATGGGTGTTACATTTTGTACATTCAAGGCAAAGCACATTACAATCAAATTATGTTATTTCTGTTCCCGATGTTGCCCAGTATTAAACGTAACGTTGATATCTTTTTTTAAAAAAAATGAAGTACAAAATGAAAAGAAACTGAGAAATGCATGCGAGTGTTACGTTTTTTCTTGCAAGTAAAAAGAAAATACTCGAGCTGAGATCTTCAACACAACCTAAAGACAGTGTGTCAAGGACGATAACTATTGAATTGCTTGCCACGATTATAAAAAAAAGTATTATCAAATCTACTCATTCTTTACATAAGACATATGTCAATTGAACGATTCGCGCATGCGCCACCGTTAAACAGTTAACAAATATAAGAAGTATCGTGTGGGTTGCTTGAAGCATTGATTAACGGATAAAAGTTGTTTTGAAGGCATACAATGCAGGAGTCCATTCTAAAGGATGTCAATTTACAGCCCAGAGAATTGGTATGTTTCTACACTGACGACAAATTCTGCACTCTATGGAATAAATACCATCCAAGTTGAAATAATAACAAACCATGCAGGTAAATAAAAAAAGAAAATTAGTGAATTATTTCTTATTTATTTTTTAATTTATTTGTTCATGAGACTGTATAGTACTGTATCTTAAGCCTTCAAAAACAACTTTAAGTTGATAAACATATACAAATCGATGATTACCAAGTATGATTATTTTTAAAAGTTAACCCCTTAGCATCCCTTTATACAGGATGACCCGATTAAATTGATTTCCACGTGTCTGAATACACTCTATACCAAATTTTCAGTCTGTAGATACAAGATTCGTTGAGCATATAAGTTGAGAATTGTCCAGATACATACTTATATATTATATTCACTTAAGACATATCACATAGCGACCAAATGTTGAGAACCTATTATGCAAAAATATCAGTTCTTTTCCAAACATTTCTACTTTTTCCCTGCGCAGAAATGTTATAACAAAGATAGAACTACATATTTTATTAACCATTTTCCTATGAAGAAAAATCTCACATTTTTATATTCCATGAAATAAGGAAAGGAATTAACTTATCCTGTATCCATATTTCAATTGTTTATTAGCATAATGTAATACCCCTCGTATAATTTACCTTGTCTGTATGTCTGCAGAACGATCTTAGCTATACTCTTCTGTCAAGTGTTGATCTACAAACTTTAAACTTGATATACAGGATTGTTAAACGTGTGGAGCAAATTCGATTAAAACTTCGGCCGGCAAAGATGGAACTTCAATCCAAAGTAGCTGAGCAGCGGCTTGGTTCCAACCAGTTTAACAAATGGCAAACAGGATCCTGAACAGGAGCGTGCGTTCTATCCCAACCACCATCAATTGACCTGAAATCATCTCGTCAGAATCAGACAAGGCCAAACTCTTTACCAACAACTTTGCAGCTAATTCTACCCTATGCGACGAAGGCCATCAACTCCCCGTGGTTCCTCCTATAACAGACAACACGCTCTGCAACATACAAATATCTGTGCGTGATGTCGCCAAGCTAATCAGGAACCTTGATTCCAGTAAAGCAACTGGCCCTGACGACATTCCAATCATTGTGCTGAAAAAGCTTCAACCAGAACTTTCCCCATACTTACAAAACTGTTTAAGCGTTGCCTTAAAGAGAAGAGCTTCCCAACACCCTTGAAAACAACATCATTATGCCCTGTATTTAGGAACTTAGGTGATAAGTCCTCTCCCTCTCAGCACAGACAAATAGGTCTCCTGTGTGTCATGAGTAAGCTGTTGGAATGCATATTAAATAGAGTAGTCAACCACCTCAGCAGAAATAACCTTCTTAGTGGCATGCAATATGGTTTCCGTTCTGCAAGATCTACAGCAGATGTGCTAACTGTTATATCTCATAGGATTAGCGAATCTCTTGAAAAAGGCTTCCTCTCTAGGGCAATTGCTCTTGACATATCAAAGGCCTTCGATAAGCTATGGCATAAGGGTCTATTTAACAATATTTTCAGCTACGGTATAACTGGAAATGTTTTTTCGATCATAAAATCATTTCTCTCTGATAGGCTCATAAGAGTAGTAGTTGATGGGCAGAAATCAGAGGCCATCAATATTAATGCTGCAGTTCCTCAGGGGTCCATCCTGGGCCCAACTCTCTTCCTGATCTACATCTATGATCTTCCAAAACACATACGTAAATCATTCGGTAACATCTATGCTGATGACACGACCATCTATGGCAACACATCAAATATCTCTCAGATTCTCTCTCCTTTGATCTTGAGCGCGTGGTACAATGGGAGAGGAAGTGGCTGGTTACTTTTAATGTATTTAAAACAAAGCTCCTATCTTTACATCATCAACACTCTGATCATCATCTGGCATCAATTGATATGGGTGGCTCTCGTCTAGAGGAAGCTTCATGTTTTGACAAGCTTCTGACCTGAAATGGAACACGTGCATCAAGTCAGATGCCAAGATCGCTGGGAAAATTGTAGGATCCTTTTACCGATCCAGAAGATATCTCTCCTCTGATACAATTCTCCATCTCTATAAAAGCCAAGTACGTCCAAGGATGGAGTACTACTGCCACATCTGGACAGGAGCTGCTAAAAACAGCCTATCCTGCCTTGACTGAGTACAAAATAGGCTTCGTGTCCTAGTGGGTGATGCCTTTCCCTGCAACCTCGCTCTCACAGGAGAGACGTTGCGAGCCTGACTCTGTTTTATCGTTACTACCATGACAGGTGCTCGTCTGAACTCCAATATCTGGTCCCTCCTCGCCAATCTTTCACGATAAACACCCGACTATCTGAAACCACTGTCAAACATTTTCCCCACTCTTTATCTGTGGCAAAATCAAAACGTAGATTCCATGAACAAAGCTTCTTTCTTAGAAGTGCACGCCTGTGGAACCCTTTTCCGTTTGCCTGTTTCCCACCTGACTACAACCTGGATATCTTCAAGTCCAATGTGAACAAATTCCTGATGAAGCGCCTCCTTAAGTAAGACACTTTATCAAATCTCCAACACTAACGTACTGTATACACACCAACCCTTATCCTCGAGTGGCTTCCGGGCCTTGATAAGTGGTGACTACCTTGTAAAAAAAGGCTTAATTGGACTTGAAAGCCTATTGCACGCATGCGCAAAAATACATTTATACCCTTTACAACGTTTTATTTCTTTATTTATTTTGCTATGCGCAAGGACATAGAACGCACAGTACAGACATATGCTAGAGAGTCATGTTTGGTTTTGATGATGACACCAAGGCACACACATTTATTTTTACTCTTATTATTTGAACGCATTATTATTCTCACAGTGGTTTAGTGTTGGATTGTATTATCATAGAGTTTGAGTGGTATTTTAGTTACTGCTAGTATTTTGATATAATCAATATTATAAAGTAGTGTATGTCTTGCAAACAGTATTTAAAGACGGCGTTTGGGTCCATTACATCGTACCACAATGTTACGCCAGGATTAAGTTGTAAAAACGTTGCTTATAAAAAAATGTACTCTATTCATAGACGTAATCTTCTCCGAGGGGGATACATTTAATCTCTCCAATTTGGTGTCGATCCTTTTGAAGGATTAAGCTCTGGCCTCAGAAGATTCTTCAGTTTCTGATAATTCACCTGAAGTATTCCATTGGGTTTTGCTAACAGCAAGTAATCCGCGAAGGTATACCTTGAAATTATGTAGATTAGAAAGCAAGTGATATCCATGTAGTTTTATCACCGTTGCTATTAGTTTGTAACTTCGTGAAGCGTCTTGATAAAAGTGGACATTTTTATAATTTGGACCCAGTTTGTCGCGAGTTGTTCCCTGGCCTGCACCTCGGATGTATCTGTTGAAAGCACGATTGAACCATGACACTTGATATTCGCATTTTACATTTAAATTAAAGCCATTATATATTAGTGATGGGACGATTCCAATATTTTTCTCGATTACGGTACAATTACCGATTCCGCGCTAAATTTCCGATTTTTTTTTAAAATCTCTGATTATTTAATTATAGAAGTTGTGATTTTCTCAGATTTTTGTGAAAATACTTGTTTAATATGCAGATATTTTCCTAAACGCAAAAATACACTTGCGGAGGATAATCTACACATTTTAGCTTTACTGGTAATTTAAAATCAGTAAATATGTTCTATTTTATCATTATTACAAGCAATGGAAGATTCTGTTTTAACCAAAATAAAAGAAAAATGCAATAAAGAATCGTTTTGGCATCAGAAAATGGGCATCAATTTCTCAGATTCCGATACTGATTAAAACCTTCCGATTTTCCAGATTCTGGTTAATCGTCCTAACTTTAATATATATTAAGAATTAACAATAGAGCAATGTAGACTGCAATGTATTAAGTACTGCACGGAGGATTATACAATGGGCGATTGTCGATTTCGATGACAATAGGATGGGGGGTGAAATATTCATCGATCATCATTAAATCCCGGACAATATCGGAGTCTCTGCTTGTGATACATTCAAAGTATGGAAAGGTCTTCAGGCGTAAATTATGCAAAGAAGTGTACATGCAAATTGATAAAAACTACATTTATAACAAAACAAAATTCAATATAAAAGATACCATTTGAAGGGTTGTCTTCATGTTATAATATTTGCATAGTGTAATCTTTCTTTTTTTTTTGTTTCAAAGAAATTTGCGTTATCAAGCGTCGAGATATTCATATTGTGAATATATGCGTATATGAGTTATATACTTATGTAAATATTTGGAAGCGTAAGATTGTGCGTGTGTTTGCTTTGGTTTACCTTATTATTGTTCCTGTGTATATAAATGTGTGTGAGTTGCTGAATTCTTGTAAACTCCTTACTGAATCCTTTTATTTTTGGATCTGCTTTCTCTGGCACAAACGGCAAAAAAAAAATGGGTGTTATTAAGCGACGTCCTTAAATGCTTTTACGTGCAACCGTCTTCTGGTGAAAACTGCCTTTGTTTACACGATCTTAAAAGAAATTTCCAAATTCACACTATTTTACATAAACGTGTTACATTCTGGAGCAGGAAAAGATTTCCATGGTTTGGAAAATATGTTCACACTTTTTTGTAATATTAATATGCTTTGGTGAGTAGGGATGAAATCGAATCTCAACGAATCTGGGAATGAAAAGCGTTGCGATTATAGTCGTTTGCTTTTTAACGTCCGTAAAGATTTCTTTACGGTGCAGCTACTATCATTATACATATCCGTCAGTCTTATATGCCGAATATGTTGGGTTTGCTCATTTATCTTAAATAGTATATCTTTCGTAAGTCTGTATCGATTACATTTAAAATAACTGGCTTAATTGTATCCATGCCTCATTTTGGAAGTTCATCCGGGGCATATCCAGTTTTAGAACAAACTTTATATAAATAGTTTATATATATATATATATATATATATATATATATATATATATATATATATATATATATATATATATATATATAACTACTTAATTTACTCACATAAAATTAATATACGAAAGTATAGATTTATGCGTAAACTTTAAGTATTTACTTCAAAAGTGCTCAATACGCAGGTAGAGCTAGTAAGTAATAAAATGTATATGGCGATTAAGCTACACTGAATATTCCGCGTTTCATCCACTCTAGGATTCTTCAGGCTTATGCGCGAATTCTGTGGTTGTTTGTCGTTTTTATATGCACATCTTCTATTGAAATTTTAGTTAGCCAATCAGCTTTCTAGTATCCACCGCGCCCTTCCTATCAGCCAATGAGAATGCATTTATAAAATCTTGGCCTATTTGACCTCTGGTTGACCTGTTCCTTTGTGTGTGCTCTATTTAGCCTGGATATTTAGCTTCTTCATCTATTTTAAATCTAGGTTAGTGTTTTTATTTATTAATGTTAGTTTATATATAAATATATATATGTGTACACACATATATACGCATATATACATATATATATACATATATATATATACTTTTATATATGTTTGATCGTTTATGCATATTAATGTTTATTTAATTTTTTTTCTATCGTTTTTGTTAGTTTGAAAACTATTTTGTATCGCTATCCTAGAGTAAATTTTATCTTTTATCAGTTGTTTGCTATTTCTCTTTTACAGTTTAATAGATGTTGACGTCCTTTAAAGTACAGGATAGCAAATGTTGAGTGTACTTTTGTTGTCATAGTATTGAGTTTTGACATCTACGGAAGTCATTCTTACGTAATGTTTCTTGTTATTCGAGTTTTAGTTCGCAAATATTGTGGCCTGGTATACTACGCTTTTGGTTAGACATTTATTTTGAAGTGGCCGAGTGTGCGGTGTCTACAGTTGCATTTATCTTGTTCGTTATTTGTATTTTTATTTATAGTATGGCTGCTCTTTTCCGGGGTTGGTTTATTATTATTATTATTATTATTATTATTATTATTATTATTATTATTATTATTATTTCTGCTAGTGTTAGTTTTATTTTTGTCATGGTGTCTACTTTTTTATTGTTTTTTTGTTGTTGTTTACATTTTTATTTAATATTTTATTATGTGCTTTAATTATAATCTCTAAATTTTCGCAACAACTGTAGGATAACTTTAAGGTATTTTTATTGAAAATGTTGTGTAAGGGGTTGGTTGCGGGAAAGTCTTTTTCAATAAGATCTAGACATTTCTTGCCAAGTTTTGTTATTAACATTTGCTTGTATGGGGCCGTTTACAAAATTATGGTTCTTTTTCTTCTATTTTTAATTGTATTATAGTTATTGGTGTTTTGTTGCTTATATTTGATATCGATATTTTTGTATGCACTATTTTTAGGGTTGTTTCATAGAAATTGGTTGACCTGTTAAATGCATTTTCATCGCATGAATTATTACTGAGCCTACTTACGATCGAGTTAGGAATCTGTTGTATAATTGATGGTGGGTGATTGAACTTAGGGTTTACGTATATTGGAGTAGGGTTATCTTTTAAGTAGCGTTAATATGTTTTTTATCTAAATTTAACGTGTAACGTGTTAATGTATATATGTGTATATATATGCGCATATATGTGTGTACACACACATATATTTATATATAAACTAACATTAATAAAAAAAACACTAACCTAGATTTAAAACATATTCAGAAGCAGAATGCCCAGGCTAAATAGAGCACACACAAAGGAACAGGTCAACCAGAGGTCAAATAGGTATTTGTCCGATAAATGCATTCTCATTGGCTGATAGGAAGGGCGCAGTGGATACTAGAAAGCTGATTGGCTAACTAAAATTTCAATAGAAGATGCGCATATAAAAACGACAAACAACCACAGAATTCGTGCATAAGCCTGAAGAATCCTAGTGTGGATGAAGCGTGGAATATTCAGTGTAACTTAATCACCATATACATCTTATAACTTACTATATATATATATATATATATATATATATATATATATATATATATATATATATATATATTAGCATGGTTGGCCGGCGTTGCCCGGGAGTGTGGAGTTGTACGCTGAGCAAAAAAGAAAAAACGGTCAATTTTTTTTAAACTTTGACTACTGTTATGGCACCTTAACATGTATTCTTTTGGGTTCAAATACAGTAATTAAGTTAGGTACATGTCTAAGGTACCTATATCTAAAATTTCAAGTTTTTAGACCCAAGATTGTCGGAGGAGTTTGGTAGAGTTCTCAAAAGTCTAAGCGTTGATCTTTGACCCCTTAGCAGCCAAATTTCTGGCCGAAACTCAATTACATAGATGTTCCCAAACCTCAGTACCCTGTATATCAAATTTCGAGTCTGTAGCCTAAAATTGACAGAGTTATTGCGTAGGGAAATGTACACAGACAAACACACAGACACACACATGCACGTTTACTTATATATATATATATATATATATATATATATATATATATATATATATATATATATATAAATTATAGCGCCATAAATAAACATTCACTTTCAATATGCCAGGAGCCATCACGAAAGTAGTAAGGCTGCGAAGACTGTCATAAGAACGCTTATGTCAGTGCGCAATCTGGCTTACTCGATATTAGTGAAAAAATTTAATGTTAGCTCGGTGCAAAAGGTGTCGCGGATTTTAATTTTCTTCTTGAAAATGAAAAACTAGTTTTGAAAATCTTTTTTCATAAAATAAACACGTCTGCTCTATTATTTGATTCACTCTGTCAACAATCTTATAAATGTCGGATTTGTAAAAATTCATCGGGTTTTGATATGCAATATAAATCTAATTCAGGTTCAGTCTTCACTTGTGATGTTAATCTATAATTATCTAAATAGTTTTGTAATCCTCAGAATAAGTGATTATCCGAGGGAGCGAGGTCAAGAGACAATGCAGGATGGGGTATTTCCCTACTTATTTATCCTCGGAGATTTTTTATCAGTAGTGCTGTGTGAGGACAAGTATTACCATGATAGATGGTTATTTTTACCTTTTTTTGATGGGAATTTTCTGTTTACGTTTTTAATCAGTTCTGTTAAGACATATCTACAAAAAAAAGCCTGCCACTCTAATTTTCAATAGAATCTTCATGACTCGCGCGCAAATTACAAAGAATGTATTTTGGAAAATATTGTTTCTTGTGCTAAAAAGGCCAAGGGAAGCTCGTGGATAACGTTTCGTTATTGTTTTAAGAAATTCTAAAATAAACTTTGTTTTCTTACTGAGACAAAGAGATAGAAAATATGTTTTTTGTATGTTTTAAATGAGGTTTCTTAATTTTTACACTATATTCTGCTTGTTCCTTACTTAGTAAGTCTAATTTTATGCTTTGAATTTGTTTTAATTCAATTTTACCCCAAAAATGCTCAGTGCTACTTTAAAATAGAGGACTACTGTCTGGGACACAACTGCAGGGATATTATGAATGAAGGTGGCCAGCAAGATGCCTGTTCACATTACATTTGGACTTCTGCATGTCAGTACAGTTGAAAACGCAGGATCCCCGAAGGGAGTTCCAAATTCTAACAGTTCTGGGGAAGAAACTATTGGAGTAAAATGTTTCTCACACCTAGTGGTCTTTACTGTTTAGAGGTGGGATTTAGCTGCTTGTCGGCTTTGTCGGGCGTATTTACGTCGGGAGGTTACAAGGGCTTGTAGTTTGCCAGAGTATTTACCATTAAAATACTTGTAAATAATTGTAGAACAAGCAAAGAAATGCAACTTCTCGGTGAGAGGACAGAGACTGAAGCTTAATGACACTTCAAGACCTATCAGGAGTGAAATACTAGTAGCAGATGCACCAGCCCAACTGTGACAACGGTACTCCATACATGGGCGTATGATTACCTTCTTGAGGTACAGGATACTTTCAGGCGTAAGTAGCTTTCTAGTACGATAGGGAGAGCCTATTTTCTTCGCAGCTGCTTGAAAAAAAAATGTTTCAAAAACAGTCCAATTTTTTGAAATCTAATATATAAACGGCTATCGGTCTGTCAGTCTGTCTCCATATTTTCAAACTCTATCTCAATTCGAAACGAAAAGTCGCAGAGCCGCTAGGGGTCTCAAATGATAATATTTTTTTACAGGTCGTTCTTAAAATAGTTTTTCCGGGATCCAAAATCTATCAAAATTGCCAAAAACGTCCTTTTGTTTGTCTTTAGTCGGTTTAAATTGATTTTAAGTGTAAAAAATCGGTCAGAATAGAATTAATCCTTATACATTTTGTAAATTGATATTAGTTTATTTTCACTTTTTAAAGTTTAATCAATTTATATGCGTTTCACGTTGGTACAGTGGTGACGTCACCAAGTTTGAATACTACAGTTTCAGTTTCCATTCTAGCTCATGGCATCTAAATACTTTTTGTTTACTTTTGAAATCACGACTATATTATATTATATACGAAATCTGAACAAATTAAAATACCATATTAAAGTGTACAATATGAAAACCATGCGCAAGAAAATGAGTGACCACTCTTTGATGTAGTCTCGTTTTAATGTCATATTAACATATGACCATGACTGTAATGTTGTAAGAATGGAACTCGTAGTAATTTCTATGTACATCAAGTATTTACCTAAAGAAGTGACAGCGAAACGTAATGTAGAAAAATAGAACATTCGAAAGAAACAGGGAAAGGGACCTTGTCTGCTAAGACGTGTTGGACTATGGCAGCAAATAAACGTGTTTCGAACAATGTGATTTTATAATTTGTATTGAACTATGTAGCACACTATTATTTTCTATGTACTTATTCGTATATATCAATTTATTTCATTTGGACCAGGTCTATCTTAAGAGTACAATTGATATTGTTATAATAGTAATGTTAGTGAAATTATATTTGCCACGTGATATTAATTTTGTATGTCCCCAAAAACTTTTTCTATTTTTTTTTTTTTTTTTTTTTTTTTTTGCTATTATGAAAAGTATTAGCTTTATTAAACATATTTATTGTTTCGGTATATTTCTCATTCTGTGGCATTCCCACGGGCCCTGCTAGTTTTTATTATCCAGATTACAGTTATCATCTTACGTGTTTGAAATTACGTTCTTACGAGTGAGCGATCAATGTCCAGATAAAATTAAATGTTTTGTACATGTATATTTATAGTCGTTAGATCTCGTGGTCGTATCACGGGTGCCCTTGATGATCTAGTGGTCGCTGATGAGCCCCTTATCTTAAATGAATAATACTAATGCAGGAGAACGCAAAGACAGATTTCTGAGCTTTCTTCAGACTTTGATAAAAGAAGGATCACGTTGATAGAGAAAGCAAGACTGTAAGTAGTTTATTATTTCCTTAAATTTTAACTTAGTTTTCAAACTTAATGATTGATGAGAAACGTAGATGGTACAGGCATCAGCAAGGTAGATTATCAACATAACTGAACGCCTCGTTCACACGATATGACTTCTCGCATAATCTATAAATATAAAAGCGAAAATGTATGTATGTATGTATGTATGTGTGTTCGCTTTTTCTGTGGGTCTACAAAAGGCTTCTCTCAGAGAAGCGGTCGGTCGGTTCACAACTTTTTAAAACTTTTTATATCACATACAAATCGTAATATCTCACAGTTAACAACGAAGCTCGCCTGTCTATTTAATTTGCTCTATTTCGGGAAGATAAATATTCAATATTTGTCGCTCGCCACATGTTGTTTAGTCTTTTTCTTATAACATCTTGGGGGCGAGGAAAAAAGCGTTCAGCAGTGAATGAAATCCCGCAGTCAAACTGACCTCATTAAGTCATTAAAACGAGCACCTGCTTAATCCAACTAATAACATAAATTCAAACGTGTTTCCGTAAGCATGGTTAACGTCGCACGTTTTTATTTTCACAACTTTGCTTCAACGGTTCGGGTTCGATCCTTATACTTACTTTTTTTAACGGCCCCAAACACCCGGGCAACGCCGGGTACCCCTCGCTAGTCTAATTATAAAAAAAAAATTGTTTGTCTCGTTTGAATGTGTAACATTATCTCAAATCGTGACTGTCTGATTATGTTTTGTCTAATGATTCTCACTTGTGATCTCCTGTTTAGATCACGTCACTTGTTTTTAGACACATTTTGTTTGCAGCCAGATTATCCTAAAATATACAAAAAATTCACTCAGCAAAATCCAAATAAGCTAATTGAATCGCTTATCAGTGATGTAGAGCCTTTCATAATTTACGGAAGAATATGGAAACGCATTTTATTTTAATCTTAATCAAGATTTGTCGGTTGATTTTAAACTAAGAAGATCCCCTTGTAGAAATGTAAAAAGATAACCCTTGATAGATATGCGTCATACGTTAGAAGTCATTTAATTGAAGCCGTCAGCTAAATATGGGCATCGTTTACATTTTTAGCGTCAATACAACTCCGTCCGTACTAGTATCGTATGGTCGGGCGGTATATAAACAGGGTCAATATAACTGTTTCTCTTAAATACTGAGATATATCCAGTGTATGACGTCTACTTGTACGGCATAATCACGTTTACACACCGATCTCAGCTGGATCACTGAAGTTAAGCAACGTTGGACGTGGTTAGTACTAAATTGGTGACCATTTGTTACTTGTTGGTGTTTTATGTGTTCTCTACCTACCTCGGTATGGTTACCAGTCGTCCTGGACTTCTCCTTGCGACTGGATTAAAACAGTGCCGATTCAGAAGATGTATGGTAGGGTTTGCGCAAACGTTGCCTCACTGTAACAGGTCTTCCATCCTCAGGTCACCAACCGACCTCTGACCTCATCGGAAATTGTTGCTCCTGATCGCCTTCTTCCGGGAGATCATTATAAAAATTGCTCAGCATCTCAGCCCTGTTTATTTCTGCTGAAGAGAAAAACAGACGAACTCAGGGCTTCTTACTACGAATAGTTAATTTCAGAAAAAAGTTACAGGTGTTTACATATGTACATCGTTAGTTCACCAAAACATTTTAAGTCTCACAAATCTTCTTATTAGTCCACTGGATGGCGGTCATGGGGTCTCGGACGTTCTGGGAGCGGGTTTCTTTCTCGAGAGCTGGCTTCAATTTGTCTCTTCCGACCCGAGTATGTGCTAAGGTTACGGGTTGGGGTCTGGCGATTTGGTGAACCAACACTAATTCAACACGTAAAGAGGAGAATCCCCATCCATTTTGCGTGTGCAATTCAGCAAATCGTCCATAATTTCGAAAATCTGGGCACAAAAATGAACTCCTTTCACACAACGCCATGGGTCAAATCCTGTCATTCAGAGTACTATTGTCTGAGCAGGTGTTCTCCAGACCAGCATAGGTCTGGTCTCATCTCCACATTATTCTGATGTTTCCTGTCCTTGAGTTTTTAAACAATAAAATTTATTTCTGTGTTTCTTTAACTACAATTCCCATGCCTTTTTATAGTTCACCTGCCGCTGTCCTGGATTCAGTTATCGTTCAGCAGACAATCTCAGCATATTTACCACCCTCCCACAGGGTTTAGGCAGGTACTAATAACTCCAATGGAGAGCAACATCACTCTCTTTAGACGGTTACGACACATCACAATAATGTCGACAGCTGCATCTACATGAGGTATAATCTGTCTTTCGAGACTGAATGATGGCCTCGACATCCATGCCTACTTGTGAAAAGGTTCTATTGCTGTATGTGCGTGTTATTGTTTCACATTTAATAAGAGAGTTAGTTTATGTTCAGGCTGTGTAGCACTCATGTCAAGAACATACCTCTCACCGATTTGTCTTCGCCTCTACCTATTATTTACGTATATCTACCCCCTGAATAAACCAAACAACAATAGATTTTATATTTGTTATAACCTTATTCTTTGACTTTCGATCAAAGCTGCAAGACGTAGTAATTTTCTACATTATGCTTAAGTCACGTTTCTCCCACCTTCCCAACCGCGGGACGATATCCTTCATGTTAACTTCTTCGACGTTTCAGTCTGCTTAAAACTCTAAACTTACTGATTGCGACTATTACTAAACTATTTCGTTACGTTATTATTCTCATATGACTAAGACACAAATCGGATGATCTACCTTCGCTACGTAGTTTGTATATGTTCTAGCATTCTTTTTCACTACGTTAGCATTTTTGGAAACTATACCGATCATAATAATAATCATCTAGCTAGCTTGGAGTTGTCCGGTCAATGTCTTACATTACTCGTTGTATATTATGTTAGTTCTCATACATATTATTGTCTCGTTGATAGAATGAAACGAATTCTACCGACGAAATAAAACTAATTTTGAGAAATTTCTACTTCAACTAAATTTTTTTTCATTATTTCTGGATTTGCGTTTTTCTCTTGCAAAAGAAAAATTGTTTTATGAATCACCCGAAGCGTGAGAATCATCATGCAAAAAAATTGCTAAATAGTTATACTGAGACTAAATTGCTAGCGCTCAGCGTCAGAAAACTATATTTAACATTCACGGAATGAGGTTTAAGTAGTATATGCTAGGTCCCTGTATCCAGAATAGTCGATAAATGTTGACAGTCGGCATACGTTTGAGACTCGAGGGGAAAAAAAGCCATTAGTCTAAGGAATAGGTGTTCATAAATTTTTCAGCAGGCGGAAAGGAAAAAAAAAGGAAAGGAAAGTCGAAATGAAAAATTACTTGAGTTTTCTTTAATTAGTTTAGGAAGGTTATTATTCATAGTCCACCGATACATTTACGGCTTTTTCTGCGCAGGCTCGAAGTCATTTTCTCGAACAGTTCGTTTGAGTCATTACTTACTGAGTTGAGCCGAAATAATATTTGAAACGGCACACACACACACACACACACACACACACACACACACACACACACACACACGGAAACTCCTGCACACGAAAACACGCGCACACTATTATTCAGAAAACTTAACTCCTGTGACTGGCTTGCCTCTTAGTATAATAAGCATTTTCTTATTTTTTATCACTGGAGATGGGCAACCTACCGGATGCAAGATGTTCACCCACTATCTAATACATTGCAATTAAAATATTTAATAGAGATTTACGAGCCTTTTAATTCAATTGTTTGTATATCTTTTCTTAGTAGTTCACCGGGAATATTTTCCAGATAGTTTTAGCATGTTTTTATTTCATAATTCTAGTCGTTCTTATAATTGCTAGAATTAGGGGATCTTCCTTAGATTCCACCTTTTTTTTTTTCGTGCCGCTCATATGACATTCTTATTCCGTTATCTTTTCCGCCTCAGCTCTGTCCAGCTCAGCATCATTGGGGACACATTTCTACTAATGTTGTTTATTTCACCTTCTTTTTTGATGTCATATATTCCAGCCAATAGTTCCGTTTTCTGAGTACATAACTGCAGTAATTGCATGGTGCATGACTTATTACCAACTGTGATGTTTGGCATATCTTTCTAGAACTTCATTCTACATTTCATAATCAAGTTTTACAGATAGCCAAGTGGAAATATATACACAATCAACTATAATAACCATCATTTAAAAACATTTTTCTCGTCACAATGATCATAATCTTCATCGATTCCTTTTAATTATAAGTGTGTAATATTACTTATTAACAATGTGAAGGATAAACGTGGAACTATAGTTTTATGTAATTCTCTACAAATTTTGAGTTTTAACTAAAAATCCTTAATCAGTCACTAATGTAAAATCTGGAAGATAAAGCCATATTTGATATATTGGTCAAAGACCCCTTGATTTTAACATACATAAATAAATAAAGCGAACACCATTTTTTTCTAGCAATTTTTTTACATGTTTATGACGTCTTCATTCTTAACATGTTATTTCTGGCAGAGTAACAACAGTTTATTATGTCACACGTGGATATAACTTAATAAGTGGGCATGGGGAGAACTGAGTAGATATTAATTACATATGAATAAGGCTAAACAAGAATTTGTTTGCTTTAGACTTGAGAACGCCACGTAATTATCAGCTTGGAAGTTGTATGTTGGTATTGGTTTCTTCAGGGGACGTTGATGTCAGTTGAAACTATGCCTAGTTTTATATACAGTTAGAATGTTAGAGAAGATTGTCGACATCACTGCTGCTAGGCGAATATTTTCAGTGCGTATTTTACAAAGAATTTATAGAGGTCATCTGTGCGTAATTACAGCCATGGAAATAAGGATATAGCAGAGATAGACTCTTTGATCTCTTTCGTAAGAATGAAATAATAAAGATGAAAATGGGGACACATTCTAACAAATTTAGTAGCCAGTTTGTACCCTGCTGTGTCAGTAGATTGTTCTTTGAGGAGCCCCTACGCGAATGTGGAAGCCGTACTTCATTATCAGATGTACAAGATTCGTTCAATAAGTTTCCAGATATTTTTGATAAAGACATTAAAATTGCTGTAGATTCTGGAGAATTATTGCGATACGTCGACTGCGATGAGATGACTGATCAATTTTTATGGTTCAGGTTCAAATGAACAATAGCAATTGAAATACACCCTTCTAAAGTCAGATTGTCACAGTTGGGGAATTATAAAAATAATAGCACATTAGAAGAACGATATGCAATAAAATTTTGTTTTAAAGTTTGAAAAAAAAATGCCGAGTAAACGTCAAGAATGCTTCAGACTGGACTTATCTATCTTACAAGAATCAAGCGTCTGTTTCTGAGTTGCATGAAAAATTGCAGAATGGCAGCGATTCTAGGAGGAATGAAGAAAGATGAAAACAGAATAAGGATGTCAGGACACCTGAGTTTATTGTATAAATAAAAAAGGACAGTCGTGCGTTTATAGAAACAATAAGTGCACAGTTTGTATGTCAGTGTGGGAACTGTACGGACAATTATTCGCGAGGAATTAAAAATGCAGAAGATTTGCGATAATGTACCTGTCCACTATTATTATTGTAACAAACTATTTGACTAAATTAGGCATCGAGACAAATCCTACAGTCTAGATGTTGTCTTCTTTGACTTTTGGTTATTACCTTAGTGTGGGGTATATGGTTAGAAAATAAGATGAAAAAAAGGAACGTACCAGGCATATCTGCATCGCTCTTTGGGAAGGAAGAAGGAAAGCATGGCCAGCGCATTTGTATACGCGAAGGGCAACTTGGGAAGACAGAGCATGATGGGAGAAGCTATTTTTTCTGTCTCTTCCCTTTTTTATAGATAGGAGGATATAAAAGCTGGGAAAAAATTCCCTGCGGGGCAGAGAGAAAAGAGTCGTGAACATCTTCTCTTGAAAATAATTTCGTATTGCTGACGTTCGGATTGTGATGTGTGGCGAGAGGTCAGGTGTGGTCGATTGGAAAAGAAGAGGACAGAAACGTGTTGTTGTCGAGAGAGTGACTCACTCCTTCCCGAACCCCAGAACCGAATCCTGATCATAATCCTAGACTAAGCTCAAGAAATTTTACATGCTGCGATTATAAGACAATTGGGGAGATGTAAGAGGTAGAGACGAGGGTCTTTGACACGCTCACACTTCGTGTTGGGTGTGTAAGAAGTTGTTGGACAGTACAAGTGCATTCCAACCGGAAGAAATTACGTCGAAGGCGACTAGTGTTTTATGTGTGTACTATATAAAAGTGGCCATACGAAAAAAGTCTTGAAACTTATTGAAGGCATCTGGATTTTGTTCTCATATAAAGAATGTAATGTAATGGGGGTGATATATCTTATGGAACAGTAGAATCATTATATAACTTATCCAGCGTCCTTGGAAGGAGATCTGATTAGCCTTACATTTTAGGTCAGATATGGATGTCAACTTGAGAGGCTCGGAAAAGCAGAGCTCTTCCTCGAGACATAATTCATTTATTTCAATTGGACCAAAGCGTTATAGTAAAACGTCGGTGGTTTTGGATATATCAAAATCAACTCCACCACGTTCGCAAAGTAAGAAGAGAGAAAATCAGAAGGATTTTGGTCGTGACACGCTTTTGAAGTCTTGCCAAAGATGGTAGCGCCATTGATGTCAAAGAATCATATCAGAATGGTATTTGGGAAGTTATTGATAAAGATTAAGGAAACAGTTGAGTCCAAATGAAAACCAAAGACACTTTTGCCTTGATAGCAGGGACTTTGGACAAAAAATCACACACGTATACACACACACACACACACACACACACACATATATATATATATATATATATATATATATATATATATATATATATATATATATGGCTGTGTTGCCAAGTTCGAATCTCTCGACCGGCGTTAATCGTGATACGCTGCACTGATGGTTCTCGAAGGATTAAACACTAGTGTCTGTAGGTATTTAATAATTATTATAGTAAATAATTATGTCAGAAACATGTTTACTTTACAGTTTAAATAAATCGGTAATTTTGCTCGCATGAGCAGATCGTCATATAATGGTTAGGTCACTCTGGCAGACGTGAATAACATTGAAAAATATATGTTTGAATTTTAACAATATTAATTTCGGTTGACGATGGCCGACTGGATTTGTTCCTTACTAAATGGCTTCAGATTGTTTTGTTGCCGTGTTCGAATCTCTCGACCGGTGTTAATTGTGACACTCTGCACAATCAAGACTTTTATAATATTTGTCATTTTAGGAAGACCTTTGTTACTTTTTTTTCTCTAGGTTAGAAAGAACGGTTTTATGCTTTAGTGTCTAGAGAACGATAAC
Source organism: Euprymna scolopes (assembly GCF_053919585.1). Classification (NCBI taxonomy): domain Eukaryota; kingdom Metazoa; phylum Mollusca; class Cephalopoda; order Sepiida; family Sepiolidae; genus Euprymna; species Euprymna scolopes. The sequence continues at coordinate 104,116,435 of NC_136501.1, read as the reverse complement.
AGGTGGTTAGATATTTTAATATTCATCGAAAGGGAAGATATTCTTATGTATGTATTGTTGGGTGGATTGTGGTATATTTTAGGGTCTATTGTCTAGGGGAGAATTAGATATATTAGAAGTGCGTGATTTAGTTATCTATATTTCTACTAGTTGGTTGTGCGGGGTAAATGCTTTATTATTTGTTAAGTTATGAGAATAATTGTGGGTAGTTTTAATTATTTGAGTTTGGCATGGTGTGGTCAGCTTTTGTGTGTAGCAATTATGTCACTATATATGAATATATTTGCGTCTTAGTAAATACACTCATTCTCCAGTAGGTAATTTTCGGGAGCATTGCAGTTAGAGTAAGGGTATGTAAGGTTTGAAGTATTGCTAATATTTTGCTGTGCATATTTTTATTTTTTATTATAAGTTTATAATTGCTTGCGCTAGGTTTTCGGGACCATTTCAGTAAGAGTAAGGATATGTATTGCTAATATTTTGCTGTGCAGATTTTTATTTTGTTATTATAGGTCTATAATTGCTTGCGCTAGGTTAGGTATAGTGGAGAAAAGGATTTTGATTGAAGTACTAGAGGATGAGGTTTTTAAATGAGTTTTCTATTATCTTGAATAATACTTTAGTGATATTGCTTTTTATCCGATTATTGTATGGTGGGTTCAACCAAGTGTAATTTCTTATCATTTTTCTTGGGGGGGGGGGTTGCTCTTTTTCTAAGTAAATGTTTGTATGTTTCTTTTATTTGTGGTTTTTAGGATTTTATATTATTGCATTTTTTCTGTATTAGCATTTAGTCATGTTATGGGAAATTATGCTTAGGGGTGTTGGGACGTTTTTTTTACTATTATTTATGTTGCAGTGTATTTTGCGAGTGTATATAAAATTATGTACATTTATGAATAATTTTTAATGTATTGTAGTAAACTTTTTCAAAATTGATTTTGTAGAGCTTAAATTGTTTGTGCATATATAACGCTAGATATAATTCAATTATCTGAATATTATTAAAAATATTGCAAGATCAATTGATTTGAAGTCTGTTGAACGATTGTTAGCGTACATTATTACTAAAAACACTATGCAGATGTGTATATATAGATGTGTGTGTCTATATGTGTACCTGTATCCACACACACACACATATATATATATATATATATATATATATATATATATATATATATATATACGCATGAGGCTTATAATTTATGTTCATGTGCAAGGCGTAATATAAAAAAGAAAAAAATCGGTGAACGATCGTTGCTTTTTGGTTTATTACCGACAGCTTTTTGGCGCAAAAAAGTAAACTATAAAGCTGCACAAGAAACGATTAGCAGAAAACACCCCGGCCGCCCCTTTCTTGAAACGCGGGAAGCGAACGCGATGCTCTCATTTGAAAGTTCTCACACGCAAATGGCCGGCAATGATTTATCTGCGACCATCCATTGCATATCTTGATTCTTCTTTTTGTCTTCTTTCTTGCTGTTCTTTTTGGCTATGTACAAGCAACTGCGTTCTATTCTTTGATTTATGAATTTTGGCACACTTCCAGTGGTCCCTTTCGCCTTTTTAACTCCTCCATGACGAAAAGAGTTGAGACAGAGTCATAAAATGGCGCTTTGGTCGAAAATGTATTTCAATGTATTTCAAACCCTGGTTTTGTCTTGTTTATGTCTTTCGAATTTTGAGACGTGTTTTGTTAATATTCATTTACCAATTCTGAAAAAATGATGTCGGGCTGTGCTTGTACAACTGCAGCATCTCGAGATAAACTGAATATTAATCTTCATATTCTATGATAAATAAAATAATATCTTTAAAAATACCAAATGTTATCGTTTTGTTTCAAATACATTAAATATAATTGCTGTTTTTAACGTCTCGTGTTGAATTCTGCCAGCTCCAATTCCCAAATGTAATAGAAACGGTTACAGCCGTTACGATGTCACTTTTGCATAAATTCTTAAGTCTAAATTTAGATTTAAGTTTGGCATCTTACCTTGTCCCATCATATACATATATTTTTATAGATGTACGTGCACACACACACACACACACATATATACATATATATACATATATTATATATATATACATATATATACATATATTATATATATATACATATATTATATATATACATATATTATATATATATACATATATATATATACATATATAATATATACATATATTATATATATACATATATATATACATATATTATATATATACATATTATATATATACATATTATATATATACATATATTATGTATATATATATACATATATTGTATGTATATATATATATATATATATATATATATATATACATATATCATATATATATGTATACTGGGTTACAAAACAGCCTACAGAAAATGGACTCTGATTTATGAAAGTATGAAAAGGAATACTTGTAAAGAGATAGCTTAGGATATAGAGGTATCAAAACCAAAGCAAAATATGATGAAAGTAAAAATACAATAGATAAACCCATAATTTATTATACCATACCTGTTCACTTATCGCATTATTCTGTGGATCTATATTGAAAAACCTTGTTAAACTTTGTGACATATTCCCTTCTATGTCAGGCGCGAACGAACACCCCCATAATTTTATTGTACCATATTTCTTCAAACTGAAACATAATTATTAACGTATACTTACGCAGCTAGATATGAAAAGTCTTATTAAAGTGTGTGCCTATTTCCATTCTATGAATGCCAGGCGCGAACGCAGACCCCACAATTTTATTATACCATCCCTATTTAAGTTAAAACATACTTATCAAAATATCATTATGTACATCTACATCAAAAACACATGTAAACGTTTTTTTTTTTTTGTTCCATACTTTGTGGACCAGGTGCGTACGCAGACCACACAATTTTAATAAATCATCATTATGCCAGATCAAACATCCCCATTCCTGTGTCGCGTTACATCTTCTATCATTATATGTGATCAGTTTTCTATAATAGTCAACAATATATCAGCCTATTCGTGACCAGACACACACAGATGCTCAGCTTTATATTATATATATATATATATATATATATGTATATATGTGTGTATATATATATATTCAATTACGTCTGATTGAACACGACAGATTTATATTTTTCCAGATTCTTCTAAATATCTTCATACAAAAGAAAACGACAACAACAACAATCGCTCCTGATGATAATCGGACGCAGTGTTATATATATAATCCTCCAAACATCTGGCCTTGATGAAGGGGAGTTTACAACTTGTTGCTATGGTTTCAAATGATATGAAAAATATAACAAGGAAGTACATGATTCCAAATAATTCTTATAGATAATATCTCCCTTCTTTTAGAAATCGGGTACGATTATAAATATCTCCAGTATCAAATAATCCTCATACACTGTTAACTTTACTTTGTTTATGAAACCCAAAGAGAGGAGGTATGACTTATAAGAAATATTTAGAATCATAGGCCCGAGATGATAGATAATCCCGTTAAAGTGTGACCTTAAAGGCTACCGCCACACATAGCACTCTACAGAATTCAGATAATTGCCTTTCCAACGAGCCTTCATTTGTTAAATTCTACCAATAGCCACTGAAATTGGAATTGATAAATTGCATAAAAAATGTTCTTTATCTAGGTAGGCAAATTGAATATAGAAATGCTCATATATGGAATTATAATACTTATCTATAGTTAAACCTTTATGACAATTGGTAAAAATCTATATTTTCAAAGTAATAAAATATGCCCAAATTTTCCTAGATGTGTAGATATAATGTTCAGGCAGGCAAACTTCACTATTGCTGCGTCGGTTGTTTTTCCTGCGGCCTTTCCAGGCCAATAATATACATCTCAGATATGTATATATTATTCTGTACACATACAAACACACACACACACACACACACACACACACACACATATATATATATATATATATATACACGTTTTATTTTTTAGTACCGTTTTATCTGTTCAGTTACATATGTGTCGGTTGCCGGACCATATTTACGATCTAGCAGTCTCGTCAGACCTCACAGCAATGGCTATTATTATTTGGAAGAACGATTTTAAAGGAAATACGAGAGAAAATAAAACAGTAAAAGAAAAAGAAGAGAAGAGACAATAAAGAGGGGGTGGAGATCGACAATAATTAAATATTGCTGTTTAAAATACATTAGACTGTAGTGTGTGGGGCGGTTAGTATATCCAGCTAGGTGTGGGTGAAGATATAGTGATATAGGGATGGGGAGAGGGGAGATAAAGGGAGGGGTAAGGGGAGGAGGGGAAGGAATTTCAATTTTGGGTTTTAAGATTTGACTGTTTTTATAAAGATTGTTTAGCTATACACTGGAGTATATGGATTGATAGGAGGTGGAGAGAGGAAGAGATAAAGGGTTAGTGTAGGTGTCACATGGTTGGCAAGATATTGATGCTGAGTAAATATAGCTTAACCCTCCCCATAATGTGCAAGGCAAATCCATACGGACCCCTAAATATTAAACCAGTAACATGTATTGCAACATATTTTATCATGCGTCTAACTAAGCTCCCAGTAATTACTGTACCTGTTTATTTATTTATCTTAACTTTCCTTTATTTATATAAACAGGCACACATCTATGTATATGTGTGTGTATATGTGGATTATCATATATATATATATATATATATATATATATATATATATATATATATATATGAAGGCTTCCATCAGTCTTGACAGACTATGGATACCCACTGTAAGGGTGCCTGCGCGTGAAATTTGTGTGGCAAGACTTGCGCAACCGCTAACAACGTCTCTCCTGAGTCAACATTGTTGCATACCAGTGGCAAGTTGAGGTACAAGACGACTGGAAACAATGCGGAGATAAGCGGAGAGCACATACAGCGCCTAGAATTCCCAAATGGTCACCCATCTGGTATTAGCCAGGCTCAACGTTGCTTAACTTATATATATATATATATATATATATATATATATATATATATATATTTATGTTAATATATAAGTGTATGAATGTATGTGATTATGTATATATACATCAATATCTTACTGGAGATATGTGTCTATACATATATGTATGTAAGTATGTGTATGTGTGTATATATATATGTATATATGCATACGAGTGTGTGTATAGGTATATATGAGTGTGTGCATTTATAGGCATTTAGGTTTCCACGTACATTGTGTATATATTTGGTTATGTGTATGTATGTTGATATATTTTTATATATACATGTGTTTATATATATATATATATATATATATATATATATATATATATATATGAGTGTGTGCATATTTATATGTGTATATATGCATGCGTATATGCGCATGTTTATTCACTCTTAACTGCCTAAAAGATTTCATTGTTGAATGTATGTTTGGACTTAACGTGGCCACTGCGATAGTTCGAGAATGCCAAACATGTGACACGTACACTAACCCTTTCTCTCTCTCTCTCTCCCTCTCCCTCTCATCCATATACTCCAATGTATTGGTAAACAATCTTAATAAATACAGCCAAATCTTAAAACTCCTCCTCGCCTTACCACTCTCTTTTATCTCCACCTCTCTCCTTATCACTATATCTTCACCCACGCCTAGATGAATTTACTATCCCCCCACATACACTACAACCTAATGTATTTTAAGCTTCCAAACTTAATTATTGTCGATCTCTACCCCCTTATTTTCTCTTCCCTTCTTTTTTTTCCTTTTTTTTATCTCTCGTATTTCTTTTAAAATCGTTATTCCAAATAATAATAATAATAATAGCCATTTCTGTAAGGTCTGACGAGGATGCTGGATCCTAAATATGGCCCGGAACCCTGAACATGTGTAAAGAAACAGATAAAACGGTAATCTATATATAAAAAAGCGAAAATGTATGTGTGTATGTATGTATCTAAGAGTGTTCGCTTTTTGTGTATGTCTACAAAAGGCTTTTTTCCCCGTCATTCTCGGTTGGCTCGCTCCTTCTTAAAACTTTTTATATGTTGTCTAAATAATAATATCTACGACTAAGGGACTCGGCTCGCAGCTATCTTTAATTTATCCGATTTTTACAAGCTATTTTCGATATATTTTTGATCGCCGAGTAGCGGGGAAAACAGAAACTGGCTTAACCTTCTAATTTCGTTTTGTAAACCTGAACTTTACACACTTATCTATCCCTGTAGTCGAGATGGTTAGTTCGCAGGGTTTTTTTTCATTTCCTTTCCACCTCCGAGTCAAAGGTTCGGGGTTCAAGCCTACCTTTCTACTAAAACTTTTTTTTTTCTTTTACACCTCCAAAAACCCGGCCAACGTTTTTTTTTTAAACAAGGTTGTTTTGATCTATCCCCACAACACACACACACGCCTCCATACACCCGGGAAACGCCGGGTACCTCCCGATAGTAAACAATAAAATGCATATTAGCTTTGCAATAGTATTACGCACTCTTCAGGTTTTACTAACTACCATTTTTGCGAAATATGTATATGTATTTTATAATAATCTTACAAAACAACCATATACTATAAAAAATTTTAAAATGAATATTCTGTGTAGAGAATAGTAATTATGTGTTTAATAGTTAGGAAGAGTAAAAATAAACGTTGTTTAGCTGTATAATAGAAGAATATCTATCAAACAAAGCTATATATTTGTAACTTTTCCCATCTCTTCAAACTATGTCTATAAATTATATGCATATATAGTGTCTGCGGATGTGTATATGTAAAAAGGGTCTATGGGGATCGATCATGGTTTCGGCATTTTCATGTCATAGTCGGGATGTAAAAAAAATATCCTAGTAAAGAGAGAAAGATGTTTAAATTATTTTTCTGATTGAAAGATTCATTTCGAATGACATTGAAATTTTGAAACGTTGATCAATCTGTGTATACATTATACAATATGCATACAATTGTATTTATTTATGCTAGCGGGGTCTGTGCAAGTTTCACAGGGGACTGCTTCATATGTAATATACTGATGATGGCATTCTGTAGATGTTCAGTATGAATGGAGACACTCTGATATTATTGTAGCTTTTTTTGTTAAAACTGCAAAAGCATTTATCTAGGCTAGCACGAACGCTCAGCAAAGTCCGGTCGTAAAGTATGCTTAAATATGATATTTTAATTCTGTCAGATTTCGTATGTATTAGTATAGAGTTAATGTTCTAGCGATTTTTATATGTTGTAAAGATGCGATTTAAAAGATAAAAGAACATTTCCATATGAACTGGGAACATTAGCTTGAATCGAAACCGAAATAAAAACTCATGAAAAAAAATGTATATATATATCACTTGAGTTCCTGCAGCAATATTCGAAACCGAAATAAAAACATATGAATAATTCTTGATGAAAATATTTATTTCAAAAATAGGTGATTTAAGTGCCATGAACTATAGTCGAAACCGAAACCGAAACCAAAACTTATGAAGAAATCTTGGCAAAAAATTTTATGACAAGAAATAGAACATAACAAACGACCCGGATGTAAACGTGACACACGAAAGAACACACACGCTATCGTGTCAATATATAGATAAGCTCTTCGTACATGTTGAGTAATTTAGAAAATATATTAGTTTTAAATTCGTAACAATAATATAAGAATTTATTTATGAATTGGGTTATTCATTTGCCAGCATTTTTTTTCATTTAAGGAAACTATATATAACAAAAGAACTCAACACAGTTGATTATAAGCTTTGCTACTTGGCACATTTTGACTGTTATTATATGTTTAAAAATTACTAACCAAAATATGTATTTGTTTAAAATCGGATAAAAATTATATATATATATATATATATATATATATATATATATATATATATATATGTTCGAAATATGAGATTAGAAAGACAACCATGTGCGTATCTGTATTTTTTTTTAAATAAACAAAATAGTTATTTAAAGTTTCGAACTTTCGGCTAATAAGCCTTCATCAGGAATTTTCTTTTTAAACAATACAATATATATATATATTTTTAAACTTTTAATACATATAAAGTGGATTACTACTAAACTATATGTATATATGTTATATATGTCACACTTTGGTTTCGATTATTCGTCGAATAATAACAAAAAATGAGCAAAACAGCTTAAGTAGACGAACATGTTGTAAAACGTTATCAATACATGCGTATTTGGAGCCAGTTTCATGTCGAAAAAAACGAGCGAGTGCAGTTCTAAAAAATGCGTTAATAATATATTTCACGGGACCCTAGAATAAGCGCCACAGGTGTAATTCTTTGATATTTCGTATTTACAAGTGCCGTTGTAATTTTATGCAAATGTAGGATTTTTTTTTTTCACAAAGATAGCCTCGAATATATCGGTTGTGCAGTCGGCGTTTCTTCCGAAATGTAAGGATTAAAAACGAGGAATGGTAATATAACATGGAAAGAAAAAGGTTTACCAAAAGAACAAATATATACGAAGTTTTTCACCATGACACCCAAAAGAAAACAAATATTACTCAACGTTTGGTGGTGATTTAGACAAAGGTTGTTACAATCTGTTTACGGTTCGTTTTAAGAGTGGTTCAATTGAGAGAGTTTACCACATTTAAGGAAAGTTTCCGAACATCTTGGTTTAGAACAGTTGAGAATAGTTTGCTGGACATTTTAGACAGAGTCGACGGCAACTTCTGCACATGGCCTCGACAATAGCCGTAAATGCTGACCTTAGTGGTAAGAGCGTCGATGGTGTCACACATGCGCACAGACTGATACTTGTTGAAGTGTCGGATGTTTTTTTTTCTTTGTATTTTGTTTGATAGTATATTTGATATTTGTAAACCGCTGCGCGCCCTTTTCGACAGTCACCAATTTAACAAAAAGCGTCATGAGCAGAAGGGAACAGTGTAGTCAAGCAAAAGCAAGCAGACGTGGTTTTGAACTTCATAATGTTTAATTTAATTCTAAAATATTTTCGTATTATTAATTAAAGTTTGTTTTAGATAAAATAACCGGCAGTTATGTTTGCATGTATGGTTGTATGGCTATATTAGGATTATGAAATGTAATGTTAAACTTCTTTTAAAAAAATGAAGTAAAAACGGAAAGTAACTGAAACATGTGCATGCAAGTCTTAATTGTTTTTTCTAAACAGTTCACTTCTTGTAACTAAAATAAAACTGGAGCAGATATTGAAAACAAAACCTAAATGAGAGTAAGTCAATGACGTTAGCCATTAAGCAATCTTAATACGATCTTTAATAAACGCTTTCAAACTTACTTATTCTTAACATAATATGAACGATTCGCGCGTGCACAGTCGTAAAACAGTTTAAAAACAGATAAAAAATCGACAACCTCCAAGTACGAAGTATTCAAGTTTGACGCAATAGCAGCCCCATTTTCTCGATTAAAACCGATTAAAAGTTTTCCAAATGTCTGAATATCATATATACCAAATTCCAATATGTAGATAAAAAATCGTTTAGTATATAGGTTGAGAACTGTCCCCACACATACATTCTCAGTTTTATAAATATATAGATTATACAAGCGAATCGTATAACATCTAACGTGATTTAATACGTTTGAAATATTTGTGGATCAATTTTATTACTCAGTCTACGTATTTCTTTGTTATAGAAGATTGGTCAGATGTACTATAAGTGGAGTCATTTTATTATGAGTTTTAAAGAAAAAAGCTAACTTTATGGAATACCACATTATTGCATGCAGGCAGGTTCTGAGCGAGAAGACCGGCTATACTACTTAATATATAAGTGAGGGTAAGTTAATTCGCCTTAAAAACCTTACGCTGTAGTAAGCAATTAACTTTTTACGGGATTCTATTATATCATTCTAGCGGGGGGCATTCTTTACTCAGTCGTAAAATACGATAAAATATGGTATTTTAAATTGACCAGATTATTATAGTCATGATTTCAAAAGTAAAAAAAAGTATCCGAGTGTCATCAGCTGGGATGGAAACCGGAAGCAAACTGTAGCATTCAAAGCTGGTGACGTTACCACTATGCCAACGTGACACGCATATGAAGTGATTAAAAATTAAAAATAAACGAAGATGAATGTTTAAAATCTTTAACGATTTTTCATTTTTGATCAATTTTTTTAACCCTTAACTATTTTGACCGGCATAAAATATCCTATTATTTGGGGCACTTAACGCCGCTCGGCAACATTTACTTTCGGAAGAGATAATTGGAAAATATGGAGGCAGACAGACAGACAGAAATATAGTTTTTTTATAGATTAAATTACCTTTCTGAATTTTTGAGATAAGGATTGATTGTTCGTATTATTTTGATTGTTCGGACTACTGTTCCCAACGTAAGTGTTTATTTTTGTTTTTGTTTTTTTTTTTCATATCGCTTCCATCAATGCAACCGATCTTCTTCAGGTATATCATGTCGAAATTATTAATCTATGTATCATACTCGGGAATCTGCAAAAGTTTTCGAACGGAAGCTTTATATAATATATAATTCATGAGGCTAGCATGTTCTTGTTCTGTCAGCCATGTTTGAGTATAAGCCCTACATAATTGTCAACTGTATTTTAACTGTTGCGTGCATTAAGAATTGAAATATTTACCTTTAGTCGAATTTTACAAAGAACTCAAACAACTACGCCGTGTGGCCTTGCAGATTACCGAGTTCTACAGAATGATTCCCAGGTTCAAAGGATTACTCTTAAGAAGGTCGAAGGTTATATTGGTAAAAATGAATATCGGGAAAATAACACTGAAGATAAGTACAGTAGTCCGGAGAATCCAAATAATACTATTATTTTAGCTTCTTACGTAGACGATAAAATGCTAACAGCGACACTTATTATTACCTCAAATGTGCCTCACTTACTGTAAAAAGACGTTAATGGAGTATTTAAATAATATACAGGCTATATTAAGTATTTTAATAATATACAGGCTATATTAAGTATTTTAATAATATACATGCTATATTAAGGCGTAAAAACACGGCTATACTTACGACTTTATTAGACAACCAAAACTCCTGCTATATGTGAGAATCTAACGAGTTTCACGCCATGTTTGGATCTTTGGCATTTTCTCTATTCTCTCCAATAGCATTTAATATACACAATTCTGGACGTCTAGCTGTCCGTACATTTTCATTATATGAAGGTTTTGAATATGCGAGAATGCGATCATAGTAACCATTGCATGTAACGTGTCTGTTAAAATTTAACCCACTCGGACACACACGTTGTCGGGTACCTCGTCACAATTAAACTACAAAAAATAAAAAATAACAATCTGACTTTAAAGTGCAAATAACAATACATTTTCTAGTGGTTCTCCCACAATAATGCATTTCTTTATCTTTCAAATGTTTTCTCACGCGCACTCTGGTTTTACAACGCTCTGCGTGTGCTTTTTATAAGTCTCTTTCCACCCCACTTCACGCGACTCTAGCAAGCACTTTCTCACCCTCGACTTTACAAATACATCTTCTCTTTTAATTCGATCACGTGCTGTTGTAATTTCTCTTTTCTTCTTCTTCTTTTCGTCTTCTTCTTCCCCTGAAGTCAGCCTATGCACACTTGCTTAATTTGCATATGTGCTTAGCCGCTGCTGCTATTAGTGTTTTCGCTACCTTACTGCTGTTGATGTTCTCACACGTTCGCCATACGCGCTGTTACATTTATAAGTCAAGTTCATTAAAGATAAATACGTACACATAATCAGAATTGCATAGATATCAATAGGATATCCGTAGATTCAGCTGAATATTTACGAAGTCTCATCAAAACAATATATATATATATATATATATATATATATATATATATAGGATCATTATCGTGAGGAAATAACAACAAACAAATGTTGAAAAAATATTTTTTGCTTCTGCTCAGCGTCGAAAACAAACAAAAGCAAACCAACAAAAAAAAAAACACGCAAAAACATTATAAGCGAATAAGACTCTCTATATTTAATTGAGAGCTTTGTTTGCCATTGAAAGATTGGTTCCAAATCGATAATATCAATATCCGTGACGCCAAAATAGAAAACGCAAGTCTCAAGAGATCGATAATTCCGTCGCTTCTGAATGGACTAACACTAGTCTCAACGTCGGGAGAAAAATGCGAGGAAGAGATTACGCGAGTGAATCAGAATAGAAATCGTTTACGTCTTTAAATGGATAGTTTTTAATATTTTGGAGAATTAAAAAAATTATTAAAATATATATCAAACGTAAAAACTTTTTCTGCATTTCTACATTTGATAACTTGCAAACAAACGCACATCCGGCGCACAGAATTACTATAATACATATATAGCCATACAGAGACAATATATAAAAACATAATACTTATAATAATAATATATAGCCATACACAGGCATTAATAATAATAATAATAATGATAATAATAATAATAATGATAATAATAATAATAATAATAATAATAATAATAGCAATAAAAATATATAGCCAGAGAGTGGCAATATATAAAATAAAATACGTATAATAATAATAATGATGATATATAGCCATACAGAGACAATATATAAAAATATAATACTTATAATAATAATATATAGCCATACACAGGCATTAATGATAATGATAATAATAATAATAATAACAATAACAATATATAGCCAGAGAGTGGCAATATATAAAATAAAATACGTAGAATAATAATAATGATGAGATATAGCCATACAGAGACAATATACAAAAATATAATACGTACAATAATAATAATATATAGTCATACAGAAACAATATATAAAAATATACGTATAATAATAATAATAATAATAATAATAATTATAATAATAATAATAATATATAGCCATACAGAGACATATATAATGATACTTATATAATAATATTATGAAAATTTGTAAAAAGACATACGGAGACAATATATAATAATTTGAGCTATGACAACAGCATATTCTTTTCCTTGTTTTGATTCTCATGTATATAGCCATTGATATGTTATATGTTTTTATGTAGAGTGATGTGGTTCTCAGTTAATTAACTGTGTCGGATATATACTCGAGAGTCAAAACAATGAAAAGAACATGATGTTGTAATAGTACTTATAATAATATACTGCTTTTGACATTTATATTATACATATATATTCAGACGGAGGCAATATGTAATAATGTAATACGTATAATAATAATATATAGTCATATAGAGAAAATATATAATAATATACTACGTATAATTATATTACGTATATAGTCAAAAAGAAGCAATATATAATAATATAATACGTATGATAAATAAGTAAATGATAATAATGTAATACGAATATGGTTATACAGAGACGATATGAGACGTATACAGCCATATAGAGACACTATATATTCACAATTATATAAATGCACATTTTTCTGTGTGTTTCAGTTCGTTCGTTGTAGACTCCGAAACGACTGAACTGATTTTTTTTTAATTTACGGAACTTTAATGTCTAAATTTGGGACTGATCTTCGTTATGTTTTGTCTCAGAATACCCCCCGATTATTACCGATAATCGAAACCATTATTTTAATTTATCTATAATCAGTAAAGCCATTTTTCTATAACTTCGCTTAGCAACAATGATAGAACAACGGGCCGTGAACATTTTACAGTGGTTAAGCTGATAGCATGTTTGTGTTTTTTATTGTTGTTTATTTTTTCATTTGGGGGAGGGGTTACGTGGTGTGTAGGTTCAATTTTTTATCATTAACTGCAAATAATTTTATAATCAATAATTTACGTTTTGTGTGTGTTTATTTTTGCATGACGTGCTCTGCAGATTCAAACCTCACGAAAAAAAAACTTTAAAAAATGTCATCTAAGCTTCAAACCCTGTCCCATCGACGAAATGTTGCATCCCTCTGCCTGTTGTATAAATATTTTAATGATGGGTGAATTGACGAACTACAAGCCCTTGTACCCCCTCGACGAAAATACGCCTGGCAAACACGACCAGCAGCGAAGTCCCATCCCTACACAGTAGAGATCTCTAGATGTAAGAAAATCTTCTACTCTAATAGTTTTTCCCCCATTATATATATATATATATATATATAAATATATATATATATATATATATATATATATATATATATATATATATATATATATATACATATAGTGAGAGGGAGAGAGCTGTGTTAGTCCTGTTCTCTTATTCACTTTCCGGAACATTACTCTAAATATTTTACTTAAACTTATACAAAGAGTTGTTATATTTATTTCAATCTTTTAGTATTTTGCCATATTTCTGTTATAATATTGATTATTTAAAAAAATTAGATCCTATTTTCTTTATTTACAGATTTTATTTTTAATATATATATATTTCTCTGATTTCTATAAATAATATTCCCGTCTCCCACTCTTTCGTGATTTCGTATCTCCTACTCTTTTCGTGATTTCCTGTCTCCTACTCTTTTCGTGATTTCCTGTCTCCTACTTTTTTCGTGATTTCGTGTCTCCTACACTTTTCGTGATTTCCTGTCTCCTACTCTCTTCGTGATTTCCTGTATCCTACTCTCTTCGTGATTTCGTGTCTCCTACTCTTTTCGTGATTTCGTGTCTCCTACTCTCTTCGTGATTTCGTGTCTCCTACTCTCTTCGTGATTTCGTGTCTCCTACTCTCTTCGTGATTTCGTGTCTCCTACTCTCTTCGTGATTTCGTGTCTCCTACTCTTTTCGTGATTTCCTGTCTCCTACTCTATTCGTGATTTCCTGTCTCCTACTCTATTCGTGATTTCCTGTCTCCTACTCTATTCGTGATTTCCTGTCTCCTACTCTATTCGTGATTTCCTGTCTCCTACTCTATTCGTGATTTCCTGTCTCCTACTCTATTCGTGATTTCCTGTCTCCTACTCTATTCGTGATTTCCTGTCTCCTACTCTATTCGTGATTTCCTGTCTCCTACTCTATTCGTGATTTCCTGTCTCCTACTCTATTCGTGATTTCCTGTCTCCTACTCTATTCGTGATTTCCTGTCTCCTACTCTATTCGTGATTTCCTGTCTCCTACTCTATTCGTGATTTCCTGTCTCCTACTCTATTCGTGATTTCCTGTCTCCTACTCTATTCGTGATTTCCTGTCTCCTACTCTATTCGTGATTTCCTGTCTCCTACTCTATTCGTGATTTCCTGTCTCCTACTCTATTCGTGATTTCCTGTCTCCTACTCTATTCGTGATTTCCTGTCTCCTACTCTATTCGTGATTTCCTGTCTCCTACTCTATTCGTGATTTCCTGTCTCCTACTCTATTCGTGATTTCCTGTCTCCTACTCTATTCGTGATTTCCTGTCTCCTACTCTATTCGTGATTTCCTGTCTCCTACTCTATTCGTGATTTCCTGTCTCCTACTCTATTCGTGATTTCCTGTCTCCTACTCTATTCGTGATTTCCTGTCTCCTACTCTATTCGTGATTTCCTGTCTCCTACTCTATTCGTGATTTCCTGTCTCCTACTCTATTCGTGATTTCCTGTCTCCTACTCTATTCGTGATTTCCTGTCTCCTACTCTATTCGTGATTTCCTGTCTCCTACTCTATTCGTGATTTCCTGTCTCCTACTCTATTCGTGATTTCCTGTCTCCTACTCTATTCGTGATTTCCTGTCTCCTACTCTATTCGTGATTTCCTGTCTCCTACTCTATTCGTGATTTCCTGTCTCCTACTCTATTCGTGATTTCCTGTCTCCTACTCTATTCGTGATTTCCTGTCTCCTACTCTATTCGTGATTTCCTGTCTCCTACTCTATTCGTGATTTCCTGTCTCCTACTCTATTCGTGATTTCCTGTCTCCTACTCTATTCGTGATTTCCTGTCTCCTACTCTTTTCACTATTTCGTCTATATTTTATTTTATTGCCTTTTCTTATTAGTTCTTCTATTCTTATCACCGTTATTTAACATTCGCCATTATGTTTTATTTCTTATATACTACTCTTCGGATATTCTATTTTCTACTTCCTTTTTCCGTATACTTTACTGAATTCATCTTAGTTCTATTCATATATTAAATAGTTTACATTTCCTTAAAAGGTATTTACTTGTATGCTTAATACCTGTTATTAATAAAAGCTTAACCATATACCTGCAGTGCCACTTCTAATATTATAGTTATTTAGGCAGTTTATATATCTATATATCTATAATGGTGAGACTCCGTGTGTGAGCAAAGTTCTCAACGTATATACTCCAAAAAATATTGACCTACGGACTTGAAATATGGAGTATAGATTATTAAGACATGCGGAATATTTGTTACTCGGTTGTCATCCAGAAGAAAACGCGGCTAAGAGGTAAAAATGAAAGATTTGTTACGTTGAGGTCATCGGATTTTAATTTATTTGTCCACGGTTTCACGAATGTGCATACTTGAATAGTTAACATTACAGATTACTTAGGGTCAGAGTAAGTACGTTTGTAAACACTTTTAAAAGATCGCGTAAAGCTGGCTTTGTGATTATCGTATGTTATTCACGGTTTGTGGGTTTTGATTTCGATCGAGTATATGGTGTACGTAGAAAAGTGAAATGTTCAGGGGAAAAACATCCGTTTTCTTTTACTTTATTTTATAAAAATAAATGTCCCGTACGTATAAGACTTAGGAGATCTTTTTATAATTAAAAAATAACATTTAATTAATTAAAATCTAGTATTATACGTATTTTCCGAGCGAGCAAGACCGGGCGGCCTACTACTACTACTACTACTACTACTAATATATATATATATATATATATATTTATATACATACAAAATACTATATTCCAAAGTTCATGATATTGACCATTTTATAGTATATTCCTTTCATTCAGTTGGCATTTACAATTCTTGAGAGTATCTCTTTCGTAGCACAAAACAGATACTGTGAAGAATTGTAAATATCAACTAATAAAAGGAATAAATTATAAGATGGTCAACATCATGAACTTTGGAATATAATCTTTCGTTAATTATTAAATATATTGCTCTGTAATTACATTGAGCTTCTTACATAAGGAGTGGTATACATTATAAGAAAATATATTTCCACAGGAATATATATATGTGTATATATATATATATATATATATATATATATATATATATATATATATATATATATATATATATATACTAGCATTTCAACCCGGCGTTGCCTGTCCCAGAAACCTATATCTAAAATTTCAAGTGCGTAGACCCAAAATTGTCGGAGGAGTTCGGTAGAGTTCTCAAAGGACAAATCGTTGCACTTTGACCCCTTAACAGCAAAATTTCTGACCAAACACCGATTACATCGATTTTCCGAAATCTCAGTACCCTGTATATATAATTTCGAGTCTGTAGTATAAAAAATGACAGAGTTATTGCGTAGGGAAATGTATACAGACACACAGAGACACAGACTCGTTCATTCATATATATATATATTAATTGTTTATTTTTTAAATATCGTTAATTTCAATGTATACCGTTTCCGTACAACGGGTCTAGATTGTTAAGTTAAAAACCAAATCACCGTTAATTTCGAGTTAAGCTCAATGTATTTATTTAACATGTGCAGAGCATGTATAGTGCTAAACTTATATGCATATATATATATATATATATATATATATGCATATATATATACACACACAGGCACACACACACACACACACACACACACACACACACACATATATATATATATATATATATATATATATATATATATATATATATATATATGATCTTTCTTATTTATATCTATGTCTCGGAAGTAGAGTGAAAAGCATGTCTTATTTTTCTTTTATTAATATTATTGGAATCTTTTCCTTTTTCCTTGTACACATTTTTGTGAATTAAACCATGGATTTCTGCCTTTTGATTATTATGGACCATCTTCTTCCAATTACGGGATTTCTTTGGATTTTACTAATACAAATAGAAATTCTTTTAACTTTCTTGAAGTTATACATTTGGAGTTTACAGTCACTGGATTTCTTATCTTCCACCAGAATATCCATTTATGTGTAATCACCTTTTTGTTCACCATATTCCTTCTGCTTCACTTTGTTTGTTTTCAAGTAAGATCGTTGACTTACTTGTTGTTTCATCAAATACTTCTGCATGCAAAATCCGATCCCGCATTTTGCTAATTCCTTCCCTCTGATGAGAAGTAAAGTATTTCTTCGAAACTCCGCGGATTAAGGACTATCCACTTATCTAGTATTTTTCTTTTCAGATTAAATCTGTTTTTAATTCATTTCAAAGTGTATTTAACATATTTTATTAACTGTTTGCTCATATATACACACACACACACACACATATATATATATATATATATATATATATATATATATATATATATATATATATATATATATACCGTATGAAAAGTATTCAAAAGATTAGAATTATTGATCCCTTACCAGAATCGTTGATAATACTTAATCAAAGACATGTAAATATAATCATATTTTGCTACGGTGTGCATATCTTTTCTCTCATTAGCAATATCATCAGGCAAGAAATGTTTAAGATGATTTTTAAGAACATACACCATGCTTACGGTCACACATGGCGTATATATTTTTTCTCCAAAAATTACAAATGATATTTAACCTTTTTTAATTCTTAATGATCCTGCCTGATGAGATCAATAATGATCGAAACGCTTTGCATGTCGTACCAAGATATAACTATATTTGTATTAAAGAAAACATTTCTCTCTATATATATATCATAATTTTAGAATTGCTTCTCTAATGCTGAGAAGCGTAAACTTTAGAATGCCATTGGCTTAATATTTTCTATTACTTTCTTATTTTAATATTTTCACATATTTCTGACGATATAGTAAAGCTATATTTAACTTTTATTCCTCATCTTCTATTTTATATACATATATATATATATATATATATATATATATATATATATATATATATATATATATATACTATTTTCCTGACATTTAAAGTTTTCTAATTTACCTTTACATTCTATTCAAAATAAATATATTCTAAAGTGTGTAACTACTCTTTTACTTCATATTCCTACTCTGAACTGGAGCGAACGCACACGTATGTAACTGGGCAACGCGTAGATTTAAATGTTTTCTTCTCAAAGAAATTAACAGAAAGAATAAAAAAAATTTGGACTGGACTTATGACCCTTATGAAGCTATGTATTAGCGAAACCTTCAACAGCAAAAAAGTAAATAAAAAATTATTTTATCATTTTCCTTGAATTTGAAGTTTTCTAATTCATCTTTACATTCTATTCAAAATAAATGTCTTCTAAAGTTTGTAACTACTTTTCCTCCCCTTTCTCTCTCTCTCTCTCTATATATATATATATATATATATATATACATATTATATATATATATACATATTATATATATATATGCATATTATATATATATATACATATTATATATATATATGCATATTATATATATATATACATATTATATATATATATATGTATACACACATATATACATATATATATATATATATATATATATATATATATATATATATATATATATGGGTGTCAATATATTTCGATGGTTACGATTCAATGAACATCTACTATGAATAAAATGATTAATATAATACCAGGAAGACCGTTATTTTCGGTTCCATTTCCTCGTTTTTCTCTATTTTATCTTTTCCTGATTTCATGATATAAAATTAGTCTCAATCGACCAATACTTCCATCGTTGTAACAAGCTTATTTTGATTCTTAAAATAGAAGAGTAAAATTCCAGACGACTCAATGGAATTGGTTTTATGAGAACAAATTGCAATTGCTCTTTTTTTTTTCTGAGAACTCTTTTATCCCGCTTCTTTCATTCTCTCTCCCACTATCCCCCGTCTATCTTGCTCACTTCCATTTTAATGTAATAAAATATTATTCTGGAAGTGCTTATGAAGAAGTTTTTCAATACATAGCGTCTATCTCTGTACACGCATTTATACCTATGTCTCTTTAAAACAATACGAAATAAGAAAATATGTGTACATGAGAGAATAATTTACAAGAAAAGAACACATATAAATTTAGTATATATATAAAGCTGAATTTCTGTGTGTGTGTGTGTGTGTGTTTGGTCACGAATAGGCTCCTATATGGTTGGCTATTTTTAAAAAAAACTGATTACATATAATGATAGAAGATGTATTGAGATACAGGAATGGATATTTTTGATCTGTCAGAACGGTGGTTCATTAAAATTGTGGGGTCTGCGTTCGCGACTGGTCCACAAAGTATGGAAATAAAAAAAAAATAACAATTAAAAAAAACGTTTACAAGTATTTTGATATAGATGTACATAATAATACTTTGATAAGTATGTTTTAATTTAAATAGTGATGGTATAATAAAATTGTGGGCTGTGCGTTCGCGCCTGGCCTCCATAGAAGGGAAATAGCTACACACTTTAATAAAATCTTTTCATGTCTATCTGCGTAAGTATACTTTAATAATTAGGTTTCTGTTTGAAGAAATATGGTAAAATAAAATTATGGGGTGTTCGTTCGCGGCTGACCTCCATAGAATGCAAATACGTCACAAAGTTTAACAAGTTTTTTTTTAAAATATAGATCCAGAGAATATTGTGAAAAGTGTTTCAGTGTGAACAGGTATGGTATAATAAATTATGAGGGTTATCTATTTTATTTTTACTGTGATCATATTTTGCTTTGGTTTTGATACCCCCAAATGCGAAGCTATCCCTTTACAACCCTTTCTTTTCATAACCTATCATACTTTCATAAATCAGAGTCCATTTTCTGTAGGTTGTTTTTGAACCCAGTCAACGACGGGTACTTTTGCTAGTATATGTATATATATATATATATATATATATATATATATATATATATATATATATATATATATATCCTCGAAACGGTGTTTCGTGGTAAACAACATGATCCCTTACATTAACACTGGTTCTATAGTGAATTCGAGAGAGCAAGTTGATGCATTGATTGAAGGTGATATTATTACTGACTAAATAGTTTTCTAACGAATGATACAAAATATAAACATTAAGTTTTGTTTTATAGTTTTAAAGATAAAAAACTTCCAAGACTATATATATATATATATATATATATATGTATATATATGTATGTATATGCGTGTGTGTATATAGATCTAAATATGTATGCGTACATATCAATATTTCAGTCTCGCTTTTTCTCTCATATATATATATATATATATATATATACAAAAAAGTTCATTACTACAAGAAACAGTTTAATGAGTGTACGGTAGTAAATGCGACAATATCTTAGTAATCATTTGTAGTCGAAATTTGGTAAATGGCATTACAAAATGGGACGGCTCATTAAGAAATATTTCACATTGTGGTTCTGTATATGGCCTAAAACTATATCTGGGTTTGAGGCCCCACCTTGCGGGCCTTGGGGAGTGTGGAGCCACCTGTTAATTGCCATTGCTCATGTCCACTCTGACCCGGAGTGGTAGTGCCTGTTTGGTCCCAACTATGGGTTTAATAGAATCTGACTTAAAAAAATATATATACTCCATTAAAAATCGTTCCTCAAAATGACTAGATTCGGCATTAAATAACCTGAAAAAGGCTTGATATTCCGTAAAACAAAAGCAACCAACTTTCACATTGTATTTTAAGACGATCATATTTTTGTAAGCGAGAAAGCTGGTACACAGAAAAAATTCCACGGGCGTTCAGTTTTAAGAAAGGGCCTTTGTTCACGAAATCCACGTTTAGGTTAGGGCACCGATAACGAGTAGGAAGAAATACTGATCGTGGTTTCAGCTAGACCAGTGTTTTTCGTAAAGGCTTGGTATAGTTGAGCCATAAATTGAAGCTAAGATAAATACTTGCCATGTATTAAAAAAAACGATACACCAAGGTCAGGCGAGCAACGCCTCTTCTGTTGGATAAAGTTTGCGGGGAAGAAAGAAGTGCACCTTCCACTAGGCTAGGAAGTCTATTTTGAACTCTCAAAACAAGATAAGTATTTCTAATGGTTTCTGACCAGATGTGGCAACAATACTCTATCCTTCAACTCTATCAGTAGAGCTTTAAAACAGGTAGAGAATTGCATCATCAGTGAGATATTTACTGGAATGGTAGAACGATCCCACCATTTTCCAGCGACCTTGGTAACAGAAAGTCATTCATTTCAATTCATGCCAGACGGGGATTGGAACGTTGATGATGTCAAGATAGAAGTTTGATTTTAGATTCATTTAACATTAACCAGTCGACTCTTTTAACCATCGCTTCGCGTACTCAATATCGGAGTAGAGAGCATCAGAGAGATTTTGGTCACTTACGGTTTAGAAGTGTTGTCATAGATAGCAGTGCCGTCAGCATAATATCTGCGAATGATCTTAGGGTGAGATTTGGAAGATACTTGATAGAAAACAGGAGGAGAGTGGGACCCGGGATGGGCACCTGAGGAATTCTAGCATTAATACTATGAGCTTCTGATTTCTGCTCACTAACCATTTCTCTTATCAGAGAGAAATGATTTAATAATTAAGAATACATTTTCGAGCTATACAATAGTTGGAGATCTTGTAGATTATCCCTTTATGTAATACTCTATCAAAAACCTTTGATATGAAAATAGCAATTGCCTTAGAAATGGAGCATCCGTAAAAATTCGTTTATCATAAGATTAACACATTTGCTGTAAATCTAGCAAAATCGAAACCATATTGCATGTAACTGTAGAAGTTATTTTTGCTGAGGTGGTTGACTACTTTTCTATTTAACACAGATTCCAGCAACTTATTGATGGCGCACAGGTTGCCTTGGTCTGTACTCAGAAAGAGATGAGCGATCACCTGTGCTTTTAATACGGGGCATACTGGTGAGTTTTTTTAGGGTGTTGGGAAGCAATTCTCTGTAAAATGACACTTAAACAGTTTTGTAATATGTGGTCTAGTACTGAGCGAAACTATTAAAGCATTATAATTGGAATGGCGTCAGGGCCAGTTGCTTTACTGGAATCAAGGTCTGTGACAATCTTAGTAACATCACGCACAGATGGTTGTATATGGCATAGCGGTTTTTCAGACCAAGAAAAATTACGGGGTGCGGGGATTGGCGGCTCTGATCGCATATGGTAGAGTTAGCTGAAAAGTTATTGGCAAAGAATTCGACTTTGTCCGATGCTGACGAGATTAGCTAAGGTCCATTGATGATGGTTGGAATGGAGCACACGCTTCTGTCCAGGACCCTATTTGTTATTTGCCAAAACCGGTTGGAACCAACCGTTGCATAGCTACTTTGAAATTGGCAGAATGTGCATAAGACCCTCACCCCTTCTTTTATTACTCTTTTACAGTGGTTGCTGGCAGTCCTGAAGTAGTCTTAATATTAATATATCTATTACGTTGAAAGCAACGAAAGTGATTTCTGTTCGCATTGGCAGCAGCAGATTCTGGAGAGAACCACGACTGGTTGTTAGGTTTTTGTTGGAATATATATATTATACTAATTAATAAAATAGTGTGTCCCAGATTTGATTAAAAATAATTTTAACATAAACAAATGTTTTGCATGTTCCGAAGAAATATTTTTCATATAACTGTATCGAGGAAATTTTAAATACATACGTTAAACGAATGACTAACTGAAAAATCGGACATTAATTCGTAGATTCAATTGTTTTAATCTATATATCTATAAAGTGAACGTATTTGTGTGTGTGTCTGTGTGTGTACATTTCTCTACGTAATAACTATGTCTATTTTCAGTCTGCAGACTCGAAATTTTATATACAGGGTACTGAGATTTGGGAAAATCTTTGTAATCCATTTTCGGCCAGAAATGTAACTATGACAGGGTCAGAGTTCAAGGATTTGACCTTTGAAAACTGTACGCAACTCCTCTGAAAATGTTAGCCACAAACACTTGAAATTTTTGATATAGGTTCCTTAGACATGGATCTAACTTAATAACTTGAGTTGAGCCCAAAACAGTAAATTTTAAGGGGTCATAATAGGGGTCAAATTTAAAAAAAAATTGACCGCTTTTTTATTTATATTTTTTGCTGAACATACATCTCCAAATACCCGGGCAACGCCGGATACCCATGCTAGTATAATATAAATAACATTAGATAATATATAGTATAAATCAATATGCACAGACATATCCATATAGTATTTCTATCTATGTATTTTACTGTTATAATAGTGTTTTATGTTCTTTCTCAGTTGTGGCAGGGACTCTGATAGTTTGCTGTTGTATAATCTTTCAAAGACAGTTTATTCATGATTTATGTGTTCATTTTTAGTCCGAGCAAGTACAGTCTGCTTTAATACAGTAATGTGAATAGTTTTGCGGTTATATTTTGAAATCGTTACAAACAAAAGCACTACAATTATATAAAACTAACTTTGTGTTGTTAAGTTATAGATTTTGTAAGTTCCGAAACAGCTGATCCTATCTTTTGCATTCTAATTTATGTCTGGCAGTGATCTTAGATATATTTTGTACAGAAATTCCGCCGATAAGTATCACAAATCGAAAAACTCCAATTTTTAAAATACCCTTTCTCTATTATAGTAAAGAAATATATTTTTACGGGGGAATATTTTTCGTTACACCAGCCATGTGTGATAAATTTCAGTAAATCATTTCTTCTTTAAAAAGAGAGTTATTATAACATGGAGATAGCTCAGTGATACAAAATTCGACTATCAATCGAACGATCCGTGTTCAAGCTCGGGTGTATCTCGCTATTTTCCTTTCTCATTGATTAGTTCAATTTACGATAAAATAATTTGTACAATTTAAAATCGCCGCAAATCATTTCATCATTTTTTTAAAACTAATGGTAATAAGAAGTGACGGTTTCAGGACATTCATCGCCAGTCCAAACATCTGTTGACGTGATATTGTAAACAAACACCCAGACGCAATTTGATGATCGCCAGATTACAATTATTTTTTATTTTATTTTTTTTTATCTAATTAGTCAACGGTGCAAATTATTGTTCGTAATATATAATGAGCAATAGAACATTGATTCTGTAATAATACATACGCACTCTACATAAATTAAAATACATTAAGCGTATAGGACCGGTCAACAACGGACTGCCAACTAGTATCAAAGTATTTTCGTGAAACATCAGCAGGTTATATTTGTATTGTTTCACAAGTAATCAACTTGAAGATCCAAAATGTAACCATGAAAATGAAACAGCTAGTGATTTCAGTTTATTCAACGCGTACTTTTCCTCAGATTAAAGAAAAAAATGATTTATCTTTGAAGCCATAATCCCAATGTTATTTCGTTAATTTTTATAATTTTATTTTTACTTGGTAGTTACCACTTATCAAGTCCCGAACGCAACTCGAGGATACTGGTATAATATGTAGTGACGTGTGGATGTTCAGATGTTATACCTGTCATACCATGTTCAAACCTCAAACCTTTTCAACAATTTTCGATCCAAATGCGCTTTCTACGATATTCTAATTCGACGGATCCCGTAGTCGTGTCGCCCTCTCTTTAATTAGCTCACAGTCAAATGAAACGACCTAAAAGAAAATAGAAAAAAGTAAAACACATTCCGACACATTCTGTAAATATTATTTAAACTTCAGATGTGTGTGTGACACAATATATCATCCACACGCTATGTTTAACATCTCTTAAAACTGGACTATATTCATTAGTTGGTAGATTAATCACCTCCATCTCCGAAAGCTCTCTCGATCTGGTGAAAAACTATTAATGGTGTCTGACTGTCTCTAACTCGCAACTCTCCCTAAGTGTTCATCTGAACTCTAATCTATGCTCTCACCAAGCCCAAACATTCACAAATAACACTCGATTAGCAAACACCACACTATATGATTTTCCCCACCCTCTATGTGCCGAAATGTAAACGCCGATTACATAAACAAAGCTTCTTTCCTAGAACTGCCAACGTTTGGAACACTGTTCCGGTTGAATGCTTCCCGGCTAAATACAACATTGTGGTATTCAAATCTAATGTACACAAGTTTCTGTTAAGTCGTCCTCATAAATACTCAAATGCCACCCAATTTAGTATTCATTTACGATTACCTTAATACAACCTTACTCTCATTAACCCTTATCCTCGTGTGGATTCAGGCCTTAATAAGCAGTGACCACCCCCTACTAAAACAAAACTGTGAGTTGGTCGCGTGTAGTTCAAGGCCGACCCATTGATGATATGCTTTCTACATTGTAGGAAAAGGTTAGTTTATTACTAATTGCCTGATTAGCTCCTACCGTGAAATTACGAGAGGAGTACACATATGTATTTCTCGGAGGCCATAATTCTTGTACTCAGACTTTAAAAATCTCTCCTTTCCGCTCTTGTATCAAATTATTTCACAGTGGGTAGGAGTGAAATAACTGGTTAAACAGCAGAGTGATTCCAGAACTCACATGATTGTTTATCCTATTTTTCCATACGTAATTTCTACTTCTTTTAGTTAATTTGACCTCAGCAGATTACTTGCCACGATCGAAGAGAATATATAACCGTCCATTAATAAATTATTAGTGTGTCTTAATTAGTAGTTTTGCAGTTCACCAATCACTGTTAATTGGTCCACACATGGTAGTGAAGTAACGTATTCAACTGAATTTTACGTTGATATCTACTAGTGCTGTATATGCATACTCATATGCATATCTCGGTCAGAAAATGCGCAAAAGAATTATGCTCCCCCCGCGTTTGTAACCGGTATTTATTTTTTAAATATTTTTATAAATATACGAAACATTCCTATAAAATCCCGAATAGACGACAGCAATTTTAATTTTAGGTTCATAAAAATACATTATTAATCCTGATTTTTTAATAAAAATAAACAAAGAAGAATTCTCTATTGATATTAAAGTGTCTAGGATTTCTATCTGAATTTATTGCAGACTGTGATTTCTGATTTATATATATCCTTATTTCCTATCAATAACCAATCAAGCAATCCTATCGTTTAAAAAGGAGATGACAGTTTAACATATATATATATATATATATATATATATATATATATATATATATATTATTTTTAAAAAGTAATTATCCACTGACACGTGTTTCTTAGTCTACGACTCATCGGAGTGGCTGTATCTAGCGAGATTCGAAATCGGGATCCAACGGTAATGAGTTTAAACCCTTACCCCTGGACCATCTCGCCAGCTGTCTGGATATATCGCGATTTACTTAGATGTTGTTTTGTTTTGGTTTCAGCGATATGTTTTGAATGTATTCAATTATTTACGAAAGTGTATTTTTACCTAAATGCGAGTTGGGAACAATTTTCCCTTTTAACCAATTTGGGACCCCCACATGGGGAGCAGTATATATATATTATTTTTAAATGTAATTATCCACTGACACGTGTTTCGTCGTCTACGACTACTCAGAGTGGCTGTATCTAGGGAGATTCGAAATCGGGACCCAACGGTAAGGAGCCTAACCCCTTACCCCTGGACCATCCCACCAACTGTCTGATATATCGCGATTTACTTAGATGTTGTTTTGTTTTGGTTTTAGCGATATGTTTTGAATGAATTCAATTATTTACGAATATATATATATATATATATATATATATATATATATATATATATATATATCATGTGTGTGGGGGGTCGTGATTCAAAGGCTCAGTAATTACGGTATAAAGTTTTATGCATTGGGTTCGATTTTTGCTGATGGCACCCAAGTTATATATATATATATATATATATATATATATATATATATATATATATATATATATATATATACTTCGTTTTTATTGCAATACAATGTATTAGGTTTTATATAATATAATGAATCGATTGAATCTTGATTCTATAATAACATACGTAATCTGCATGAATTAAAATATTAAGATACCATATCTTACTACCTGGCAAAAATTCTGCAATATATATATATATATATATATATATATATATATATATATATATATATATATATATATATATATATATATAATTATTCACTATAATAAATACTTACAGATATTAGTGTTTCATCCTTTAGGGAATCATCAGTGCAGGGTGTCACGATAAGCGCCAGTCGAAACCCTGCAACAGAACGCATGTCTACCTTTATTAGCAAGGACCTGAACCCTTCAGCTATCGACAACCACGAGAGATACAGTTGAAATTTTACATTTATTCTTTTTAAATGCTTTTAACCTCAGCCAGAGTTATCTAGTCATTATATGTTGATCTACGCATATGAGAAAAGTTGACCGACTTATTACAACTGAAAGTGCTCACCGACCGATAAGAAACAAGTTTCTTAACTGTATATATATATATATATATATATATATATATATAGAGAGAGAGAGAGAGAGAGAGAAAGAAAGAATACAAAATCCAATTTAGATATAAAATTTGCTCTGATAAACATATCATACAGACATAACTTCGTATGAACACTGACAAAATCTTATTGGCATTCGCATAGAGTAAACATAGAAAACAGTTCACGACATCTCCTCACGTAATCAAATTATACTGAACCAAATATTTTTCTTTTTATCTTTTTTCTATATAAACGCACAAAGACAGCGAGAAACATTTATTCCGACATGAGCTCTCCGTTCTTACACACTATAAAACCTTCACGACAAAGTGCTGCGTTTACGGGATACAATCGAACATACGCACGTTTGCAGAAGCACGGTTTTTGGTGTTACGTGCTACTCTTTTGAACATCATCACCATTAGCGGAAGTTCGATGCCGGAAGCTGATCGTGACACACTGGGAGCTACATCATCAGCCATGTTTGGTCTGAATTTCGACAATGCTTTTATAGCTGCAGTCTCTCTCTTTTTTACGTTTTTAATTTTCTGTTTTACATCTGACGTTTGATTCCCCTTGGGTTTATTCACAACTATTTCTCTTTTTTTTCTTTGTCATTTCTTAACTTACATCTTGGCAATTACAACACTTCTATTTATGCTTCTCTTTGGAGACGTATTTATCATAGCTTTCATCTATAACTTCGTTTCTCCTCTATACTCGTATGTTATGGCTGCTTATGGAAAAAAGATGCGTCCGGAGATCTCATGTCTTGTTTTTATATATGGAAACCCACATTTAAAAATACGTAATAATTCAATCGCGGATAAGTATTCATCAGATATAATAAGAATGGATCAAGATTCATCGTAAAAATTTAAATAGCATACACTTACATAGTTTGTTTGTCTGATTTTTTTAAATAGCACCCTTCGGCAGTGGCTTCATTACGCAATATCCAGCTCCTTCCCATTGCAAATCTTATCTAAGTGTGCCAATGACGAAACTATTCGCGTTAATTCTACGATAATCATTACATTTTTTTTTTAATTTTTGTACTCGACCTAATGGATCAAAGGAGTCGCAAATTACATTGTTGCGATGACTGCACTTATAAAATTCTGATTTCTCGGTTGAATATTGACGGTGTGAGACTGAAAGAAATATCCCCTGGCATCAAGATGCGCCATTGAATTTCACGTGAAATTGCATTTATAATTCTGGTACCTACGTAGAAAAATAAATTTTGAAGCAAAAATTGTGCTTGTCTTAATCGTATCACGTCCATCTTCGTAGCTCTCTGAGAGTTAATAAATAGAAGACTACTTTTTGGCCAATCATCTTACAATATTATTAAATATAGATATTCTATTTCCGACGACCTAATGGTAATTTGGACGAATACATGTTTTGACTTCAACTAAATTCAGTTTTGAGTCAAGCATACAGTAGAAAAAAAGTTATTTGCTCAAATGGATAATTATAGTCATCTTGTCGTGAATTTTTTAAATGCTGCCTAAAGCATATAGCTTATAAGTGCAGACGATACGAGGATACCCATAGAATAAAAAATTAACCTCCATTCAGTGTAAACATTAATAGGTAGAATTTAAGAAATTAATCTCCTACGATTGGAATCGTAATGTTGTGTAATAACGAGCATAATTAGTCCGAATTTATATAGGTCTACAGAGTTCTCGCACACCATCTTGAAAAATGCTGTTATATTTCGAAAGAGATAAATTAAATATATTCATATTTTTGCGTCTGATTTCTCCAAAGTTTTTTTAAGCGATTCCGTTTGTACGCCATAAGTCAATGTAAAAAGCGTCCCTCTTATTCAACTGAAGATTGGTAATTTATATACATCTGTATGCATATATATATATATATATATATATATATATATATATATATATACACACACATATATAAACTGCTTTATTTAATCTCATAAATTTATATAGAAAGATATAATTTTATGCGTTGATTTTTCAGTATTTACTTTAACAATGTTCAATACATAAGTGGAGCTAGGTAGTTAGTTATGAAAATATATACAGCAATCAAACTTCACATTACATTCCGCGTTTTATGCTAGTAAAAATCGTCAGGCTCACGAGAATGAAATGCGGAATATTCTGTGTAGCTTAATTGGCATGTATATTTTCACAACTTATATATACATTTTACAGAAAGTCAGGGAAAACATTGATTCAGTCTGTTAAACATCCTAGTAAAGGAGAGGGGACTAGTTTTAAGTCGAAATGAATTCGTGTCTCATTAGCCTCCGTTTATTTCGCTTCTTCTGTAGAATGGACAGAATCAATGGCTAGGAAGATTCTTATATTTTCGACTATAAAGTAGGCCTCTTATGTCGGATTTGCAGCGGAGAGTACTGATTTTATTTCTTTGACTCTGGTAAAACGTTACATAAATATTGTGATTTATAATGATTTTTCTCTTTATCATGGGGCACTATATATATATATATATATATATATATATATATATATATATATGAAGTGGTTATCTATTGTCATAAGCTGTAGGATTGTACATCTAAAAACAAGACCCATACTATATAACTGCCCACTACGATCAATATCTTAATTAGTAAAGTATGAGGTAAAGTTTAATTAATAGAGTCGCTTCCGTAGAGTCTGAAACTTCAATTCCCACTGTGAGGGTGACAAAGAATACAAGTGAAATTGTTGCTGATGGGACGGCCCCGCACAACACTCAAGTAGTAAATATGAGCTTTCATTTTTTTATTCCGTACAGATTCTCGAGGTCGAAAAAAATCATCATCTTTCTAAAAATGATAACCTGCAATGTGTTTATTAGGGAAATGTTAAACGTGACGTTTCTTTACTTTTGAGATGAGGATCGCTTATTCCTTTTATTATGATTCATCTCTAAACTGTTCTCTATATTGAGTGTGTCTTTCACAACGTTTCAATCGATGTAACCACCGAGCTTCTTCAGGCGCATCTTCTTGAACTCGAGAATGTTTCCGTCGAACTCAGGAATTCAGACAATATTTTGAACCGATCCCTTTATTTACTTCACAGAGGTAGTATGTTTTTGTTCCGTCAGCTATATAAATTATTCGTAATTTTATTTTTCGGTCGCTCCGACTAAGAATTGAAAGAGTGTGAGCGACTAAACAATATAATTGCGAATTATTTAGGAATGTGACAAGATACACTTGAAGATCGGAGGTTACATCGACCGAAACGTTGTAAAAATATACTTAAAATGAGGATAGTAGTCCGATGAAACCAAATATATATAGCAAACGGGAGCAACGAAACTCTTGAAACATTGTAAAAAGAAATTAAAATTTCATCCCGACCTACTTAGTAAAAACACAACTATAATATAAATCTCACCTGTTTATTTAAATGTATGCATGAATGTACGTATGTATATGTGTATGTGCGCTGAAAACTTTCGACAGAGGCTAAGGATTTTCATGAGATTGGAATCATTTTAAAGCAAGACCCTTCGGACAACAAATATCGAAAAATTCACTAAAAACTTTAATTCCTTCATCCTCAACTGGGACCTTTTCTACAGGAAGTGGTCGCTTTTTTCGCTGATATTTTCGAAAGTAATTGCCTCTTTCGATTGTCTAGAATTTATTTAAAATTGTCACTTCCGGTTTTGGCGCAACAGCTTACGGATCACTTTTTTCACTTCCTTTTCCTCCTTTCTTTTACGGGTTCGAGCCTGTCTGCCTACTATCACTTTTTTTTTTGCTTAACACAAACCTCCAAACACCCGAGCAACGCCGGTCACCCATGCTAAGCCTACTGTAAAGATAACCACCGGGTGTTTCTATTATGTGGCTGCCACAAGCTCTGTGTATCTTCGAAAAGACATTGAAATACCATTTCACGTTGTGGCTTATTCAAGCACTCAAAATATTTTGTTCACTTCAACAAAAATTTTCTGTTTCCAAATGTTCCGATTTGCGAGGCGATGTCGACCCGTGAACGCTTTAGAAAATGTGCAAGATGATATCCTAGGTCATTCGAACATACCAGGTATCATTATAGCTAGCTTTATGATAGGAACATAGTTTTCAGAGACGTATTTCAATAGGTAAATAATTCGATTATATATTGTTGAATTCGACGCGATTCGAAGTGAAACGATCCTGAACAAAAATGGATAAACGTAAATGTCACTTTCATCTTTCAGTTTCGCGGGAAAACTGCTGTTTGCTAGATAAACGTGAGTGACCACATAAATAAACTCCGAAATGACGAGGGATAGATTAGATTAAATTCTGATATATCTTTCCGCATAACAGAAACAATATAACAGTATTAAAAGGATAAGACGTAATACACGGAATTCGCCATTTAAAATTATTGTTAAGACGCACTCTTTATTTTATCTGGTCGTATCGAGGTGTTAATGTTATTTGCAATCTAAACAAATTGTAACATACGGTATATGATCAGGTGGGAAGATGTTTGCGGAAGCGAAAGATAGCTGGCTTGCCGGGGAGATTGGTAGCAGCAGTCCCGAAAAACGCGCATATGCAAATTAAGTTTTGTTTGCGAAAAAGGGGGGGGGGATTCAGCACGTGCTCGGGGAAGAAAATAAGTCGTCATTAGAAAAAATCCACGTGTAAAGACGCAGGCAAAAAATGGCTGGATACGGTCGGCGTAGGGAAGGAGAACTAGATTAGACATCGAAGAAAATGGACGTGAAGACGAGAATGAGCTGGCTGGGCCTAGCATGGGGTCGAAAAAAAGAAACGAGAGCCAGGCTAAAATGGGCAGGTAGCGGCGAGATACGTTTTTAGTGGTATCGAATGCAATGGTAATAAAAACGTTTATTAAAAAGAAAACTGCGAACCGGTATGTAATTTCCTTCTATTCCTGTTTTATTTGTTAGGGTACGTTAAAAACATAACAGAAAAACGCTTTTTTTCTCTCGAAGTAGCCCTTATTAATTTAATTTATATTTATATATATATATATATATATATACATATCTCATCGTAAGTAAAAAAATTAAATAGTATATTAAATTTACATGTTGCAGACAGAAAATTCTACTTTAAAATTAAGTACGCAAATTCGAACAATTTTAATGGATAGACTAAACTATACATTTTATCTGTCCATTTGCAGGTTGAAACGTAAAGAACCCGCTAAAATAATATTTCGAACTGAAACTAAGTAACATTCTAATTTAATTTTTAGTGGAATTTAAATGGTATTAAAAACCTATACGTCACCGACACAGAAAAGTCAACTTAAAAAATAACAGGACACTTAAAAATTATTAACAGGACAATAACCACAAGTTAAATGATTGAACGTGCCAGTTTTAGTTAATCGGTCAATTCTGTGGACAACATATTAGTCGCAGGTACAACGGAACAAACCAACGAAATAATTTTTAAAACTAATCAATAAAACTTTAAATGTAATTCTAATTTGAATCGAAGGAAAATTAAAATAATAGTTGGAAGTTTTACATGAGAGACACGAAATACAATTTCAAAATTAAGCAGACAATTGCAATCAATTTTAATGGATAGAACTTAGAGTTAATTTTACTTGTCTGTTTCGCGAGAATGATGCTATTTTCAACACAATCTTAGCAGACTAAAGATGTTTAGTGTATCTTATATAGTATGTGACTAAATCCTTCGCCCGGCAATATCTGTCTTGCCCCTTCTCGACAAAAAGAGTTTGGACCCTTGTCCGTTCCTCCGACCGGCTCTCCCCACTTTTCTAAATTACTACGCCTAGGAATTTTTTTGAATGTTGCAAAAACATTAAATATGATATGAATAAAAAGGTAACAGACAAAATTTTCCGGGAAAACTCCGATTGCCACCTAGGCGTTCCTTTCGGGTTAAAACTAAAACTTATTTTCTTATCAAAACAATTGATGCCTTGGATTTTTATAAAACTTTCCGAAAATTAATAACTAACTGATTTCTATATAATTTTGTTCGTCTATACTTCGCGATAACTCTTGGGTGTTCCCCTGTGGCTCTTTTAGGGCTACTAAAAGCACTCCATTTTTTGGGACTATTTTACTATGTTTGTCCAAAATTTTCTGTGTATGTCTTTTTAGTAATTTTGCAGGGCGCTGATCTCAACTTTAAATATTTTTAGGCTTTAGGGATTTTGAGGGCTAAAAAGGGACAGGAGCAAATAATTGACTACGTCATTCCTTTTTTTTTTGCATGGTGCAAAGCACAAATTTACATGTTATGGTCTAAAACTACACGGGTTGTTAATTTTCACCAGGATTTGACGTCTCCCGGGGACTTCTTCGACTAAATAAAGGTGGGGTGGGGGTAGCTGAACTTAGTCATTGGTATGACTCGTTCACTGTGTACTCACATGGGGCGATGCATGCTTCACTTGGTCATTTTTGGAATGAAACAGTCATTAAAATTAAAAGTTAATTTTATTCTGATATGGAAAATTGTTCCTTATACTTTTAGCCAAAGTCGTGAAAACAATAATGAACTAATGACATTTTGACGGGAAATGAATGCTTGGTGTCTTTTTATAAAAGAACTACAATTCTGATGCTTCAATATATTTAATTAATAAAATTTACGTGTCCGTAAAGAATTGGAATTCGAATCTATTTTACACAACACAAAAAGATGAAAATGTTGGTCATTTCAGCAGCACATCGAACACAGTTTGAATTGTTCACACGTTGATATATGTGTTATTGATAAAAAGGGTTACGGTAACACTACACAAACTCATAACAAACACTGGCAGATATCTATGAATTAACCAGATTCTTAAAAGCTAAGCCACCCCCGGTAGATTTATAATATTAGGTGTTTGCACTCTGACAGAATATATTTCTGGATATATAGGCCATATTTTAATACTCAGCATTCGTAGCTAGATTTAGAACACCCCAAACCTTCCTAACAATCTTTCTCAAGAAAGTATTTTAGTTAGTTCTGTACAGTAACGCCGCATATGATAAGGATGTACAGACCCGTGAAACATTTCTTCTTTAGCATAGTTTCTCTAATGACAAAATGCAAAGGTGTCGGGATTATTTCACCAACAAGAAGAGGTGGGGTAAGAAAAGGCAGTAAGGGCTTGCAACGAAATGGTGACGTTGCTTACAAGCAGTCTTTCCTTTCCTTGTAAAGGTAACAATTAACTGGCAACGTTTGCCTAACAACAGAAACGAGGTAATCAGTCTAAGAGACGCCAACCGACTAGCAAGTTAGGTAACGAGGTTCTTTACTAATCCTTAACCCGTAGTGAGACAACTCCTTTCATACATACTAAGTGGCGAGAATTCCAACGTGATTTCCGACGAGATTAGAATGTCTATTTATCTTAGTAGGATATAGACACCCAGTTTTTCAGTAACGGCAAAACAGCAGTTCAATGTCTTTTCTTCCCTCCGACCCACCCCCAGTAAGTCAAATCAATTTGAATTCTTACAAAGGATTCGCAACCTAATAGGATTTATATAAATAAGGACAACAACAATACCCCTCGCTGATTTACTACGGAAGCACAATATACACATTTTACTGTTGCTTACAGTGTGTAATGCATCTAATTTCTGAAGACATTAGATAAATGTTGTTTTTTCTGAAACTTTATCTTTTCACACGATTCCTAATTCAAATTCCCTTAAACATTAAGTGTTTTAAATTTTAAAACTGCTGTTTTTTTTATTTTCTAATTTATTTTCGGCTAGACCCTGAACAAAACATTCCTCCGTAAACCTATACAACTCATAGCTTATAAACAATATATTCGTTAATGCATGTTCCGTTTCGATTTAAAAACCCCGATGTTTTACTCTAATACAATAATTGTATATTTTTTTATTCTTTATCTCATTATTAACACAACATTTCCAACTCATATTCTTCAGATGAATTCTAATAATATTCTACGTAATCATGTTAAAATTGATCGTTCATTTGTTGGCTAGACACAACTATTGAATTTTCAGAAACGCAATTTGCGTTGGCGTCATCTGCAAATAATTATCATTTTATAATCATTGTGATTCGATCAATATCATTGATCTCAATATCAAATATACAAACCTATTTGCCCATCAGATATTTTAGATGGTGAGAGGGAGATTTTATGAATTGAGAAGTACCCGGATACTAAAATAGAAGGTGGGAGAGAATTCGAAGAGAAAGAAATAGAGGAATATGTATTGTAAATGTAAATTGGATGAGGAAAAATTATGCGATTTCATGATGTGAAATTAAGACGGAATATAATCGCAGCAGTGTAGTTGAAGGAGAGTAATATGACGAGGTTGATAAATAAATGACCGAAATTTAGAAGAAAGAAAATAAGATTCAGTAGGAGTAACAGCGGAATAAATGAAGGAGTATAATAGGGCGAGGCAGATAAATAAATGTGCTAAATTAAGAAGAAAAGAAAATACTAAATAGTAGGTATAGTAGTAGTAGTAGTAGTAGTAGTAGTAGTAGTAGTAGAAGAGAAACGAGACACGGTCTAATATAAATACAAAAGTTAGAAAGAAAATAATAATATCGATACAACCACTATCCTCCATTTTATAAACTCTCTATTTCTACCTAAACCTAAACGCAAATTGCATAGACAAAGCTTCTTTCATAGAACTGTTCTCCTGTCGAACTCATTCCCGCTTGTCTGCTTTCCAACTTACTAAAACATGGTCATCCCCAAAATCCTACGTCCACAAATTTTTGTTGCCGACCACTTTAAATAATAAAAGTCTAATTTCCACCACTAACGATCACCGTGCACTCATTAAACCATATGCTTGTGTGGCCCCGGGCCTGATAAATATTGTCACCACTGTATAAAAATATTACAGTATTCTCATTATGTCATAAAAGAAACTATTGAATGTTGTGAAGCGCAATAGAGTATTTAGTTGTAGCAATAACAACGACATCAGTGAAATAAAGTAATAGGATTATGTAGATAAATAAATGAGCTAAATTAAGAAGAAAAGAAAATACTAAGTAATAGCTGTAGTAGTAGTCAGAGCAGCCAAAGATAAGAAAGATTAGGACGCAAATTCCATAGACAGGGCCTTTTTTTTCTAGAACTGTTTCCCTCTGGAACACTGTTCCCTTGGTCTGCCTTCCAGCTTACTACAACATGACAATTTGCAAGTCAGATTTCAACAATTTCTTGATGGATGGTCCCCTTTAATAATAAAATTATACATAATTTCCACTAGTCACGATCACCGTACTCTCATACAACCTTATTCTCGAATAGTATTTTGGCCTTGATATGTTGTGACTTACTTGTAAAAAAAAAACAAAAAAAAAACAAAGCATTTAAAAAAACATAAAAATGGTGATATATCGTGCAGTAAAGCAGCCATGATAACTGATAAGTAATTTTCATGGGTTGTATGTGTAACGTGGAGTGTCCATTACCGAATAACAGTCTCGCTGCAGTTCAAACCTCTCTCGGACCCGCATTCTTGATAAAATTATTTATAAAAGAACAATAGATGATTAAGTGCCACCGAAAGCAAAACTTATGAAGAATCCTTGGTAAAATATTTATTACAAAAAATGGAAGTACATACCAATTAAATGACCCGGATTTAAGCGTGACACACAAAATAAGACACACACTATCGTAGTAATATATAGATGCAAGAGATTGTACGAGGTGCGAGAAGTTTTCTAGTTCGGCATTCTTTTAACATGTCTCATCTATGCAGTTGTTTTAAGATTTAGTTGTAGGTTTTCTGTAAGATGAAACTCAATAGAAACGTTCCAGATCCTAATCCTTCATCTTTTAAACATCCGTTCCTGTAATATTTAGGTGTTACCGATTATCAATAACAAAATAAATAAAAGAATGTTTTACATTACAGTTGTGAACAAGTATGTTAAAGTCAGCTACGAAGCAAACTCAAGGCATTGTCTTCCACAGATGAACAGTTCTAGGGAAGACACTATTATACAATTCAAAGCAAAAGATTAAATATACCGTAGATGGGAGAGAAGGGACAGGGAGAAGACTAGGAGACTCTCGTATGATATTAGGCTTTGTGGGACGATTCCGGCTATTTTGAATATGGGCGCTACAAGGATATATAAAATTCGCAAGCGTTCTAAAGCTGCATTTATATCTTAGTCAAGAGATAATACACAGCCTATAGAATTGCAGGATGGCCTCACAAATGATTTTGGCCACTATCTGTGTGTCTTATCTTGTGTAGCATATCATGGATGGTAATGGCAACGGGATTAAACTAAGAAACCAACGATAAACAAGTGCGGCATGCATGGTCCTTCGTGAGTGCAAAGTGACTAAATTCAGCATTGGCCCCCCCCATTAAAACCCCAAATCCCCCGGGGGATGTCAAATCCAAGTGAAAATGAACAAACGGTGTAGTGTTAGGCCTTAACATAAGAAAATTTGAGTTCTTGACCATGTAAAATACGAATGACTAAGTCCATCATTTGACTGCCCCCCATTTGGCCCCAAAAGTCCCCAAGGCCTTAACATATTTACATTTGAGTTCAGCACTATGCAAAACTGCTAAATAGAATTACACAGAAAATACTCGCAAAAATGGAGTGTTTTTTTAGCCGTGAAAGAGCCCCCGGAGTACACCCAAGAGCTATCGGGAAGTATAGACAAACAAAATTATATATAAATGAGTCAGTTACAATTTTCAGAAAGTTTTA